>NW_025776241.1:0-219883 GCF_021130785.1 Homalodisca vitripennis | reverse complement strand
TTCCAACGACTCCCCATGACATCAAGGTGTTTACAATTTCCCTTCGCCACGCGGTGTCGTAGGCTTTTCGAAGATCAAAGAAGACTGCTAATACCTGTTTTTCGCTGAAGAAATGCATCTAAGATAGTAGTTTCCAATGAGACCAACAGATCCGTCGTTGACCGTCCTCGGCGAAACCCGCACTGCTGGTTTGCGAGAAGGCAGTTTTGTTCCAAAAACCATACCAGCCTACGGTTCACCATGCGTTACAGAATTTTGCATAGACAACTGGTGAGCGACACCGGCCGATAACTGGTGGGATCTATCCTATTCTTTCCAGGTTTTAAAAGGGGAATAATATGAGATCTCCGCCATGCCGAGGGAAAGGAACGCTCCTGAAAAATCCGACTATACAGAGTTAAAAGAGCTTTTTTGCAAAGATTTTTCAGCATGGCATAATGGATATCGTCAGGTCCTGGGGAGGAGTTTTTGGAACAAGTAATCGCGGAGTTCAGCTCTTCTAAAGAAAAGAAAATAACAGGTTAAGGGGGCTATTTGTATTTAAATTATAATTTATTTGTACAGTTTCAAAGGTATGCTTAAATCTTTGAAACTCAGGACAGTATGATGTAGTCTTTGATACTTCAGATATGGTATGAGACAACTGGTTTGCGACCTCTTGAGGATTGGAAATTATATTATTCCCAACCTTAAGTTCTAAGATAGGTTGGGAGGGGGTTTTCCACAAACCGAGCGAAGCTTCCTCCATACTACTGAAGAAGCCGTAGTCCTTGTTATGGAATTGGTGAACGCTTGCCACGACTGTCTCTGCGAAATCCTAAAAATCTGGCGGGCTTTAGCTCTCTTTTGTCGGTATAACTCTAGGTTTTCTTGAGCAGACCTGATTGGAATATTTATTTCTGGGGTTATTATGGTTTCGTTAAATTTATTCCAATCGGCTTTTTTAATAATCCATTTCGGTCTCCTGTTTCTTTGTATCACCATATCCGGAAAGCTAATCAGGATTGGAACCCGGTCGCTTTCATGTAAATCCGTGATTAGCTGCCAGTCTATTCTATGTGCAAGACCCGGGCTACAAATCGATAAATCGATGACAGACCAAGATCCAGTTCGAGGGCATAAATATGTAGAAGAGCCGTTATTTAATACAACCAAGTTGGCTTCGTCGCAGATTCTGACAACCAAGTTGCCCCTTGAGGAACACGTATTAGATCTCCAGAAATGGCGATGAGCGTTGAAATCACCAATCATGAGAAATGGACGGGGCAACTGATTAATCAGGTCTGACAGCTCTTGTCTGTCGAGAACGAATGGTGGAGGTGGAAAATATACAGAACATATATTTATTTTAAAAGGAAACCGAAATGGAGATACAAGAAGCTTGCAGGGAAGTGTTTAAGTTCACTTCTTTTCCGCCAATTGTTGCATCCACGAAAATGGCTGTACCCCCACAGGCATTAAGGTTGTGGAGGTTATCGTAACGATAAATATCGAAACCCTTCAAGGAAAAATGATTTGCCCAGTTAAATTTAGTTTCCTGGATGCAGACAACACTTGGCTCCTGAAGACTCCTGAAGAAGATGTTTTAATTCTTCAACGCGTGATTTTAATCCGTTTATGTTCCATTAGAGGATTGAAAACATTTTATATTAGTTATTTAAAAAAGGTTATTTTATTTTATTTCTGGTTTTTGAGAATTGTGGATTTTTAAATTTACCTGTGACTGTCTTGAATTCTGTTTCTAAGGTTTGTTCATCCACAATCTTGTCCTCCTCCATAACACTTGATTGGGATTGGGATGAAAAAACGGGAATGTGTGGAAGTGTTTGGTGATCCTTGACAGCGGTTGTCAATCTTACTTTTAATACTTAGTTTTAGTTTGTCGTTGAGCGCTTTTCTTTCAGCTGGCGTTAGCTGTTGGGGCTTTAGTTTCACGGATACAATTAGTTTTTTCGTTTGGTGTTTTTTAGGAATTTTGCTCTAGTGCTCTGTAGACGAGGATTGTCAAATGTCTTCGCTGGAAGTAGCTTCTGTTGTACTTGGGGGATTGGATTGAAGTTTGCCGAGACTAAACTAATGACATTTGCCATTTGTTGTGTCAGGGCTTCAACCATCGCCTCCAAGAAGGAACAATGAGAACAGGAAGGAGTATCTCGGGTTGTCGAGGCAGCAGCTTTTGCGTAGGACACACTTTCTTCGGCAGTTGAGCTGTTCGTCCTTCTATATTCTTTGCGAGCATCCACGAATAACAGCTTGTTAACTGTGGCAATCTTTATTACCTCCTTTTCTTCTAGGTATATCTTGCAATTTCTTGAGGCTGCGGAGTGTTTTCCTTTGCAGTTAACGCAGAAGGGTTCTATGTTGCATGTCTTTTCGTTGTGGTTTTCCTTACCGAACTTCTGACATCGAAAACATCGCTGTGGGTTTCGAAAGTACGGACGTATAGAAAGAACAAGATATCCTGCCTTAATCGTCTCCGGAGGGTGGGGTAAGTTGAAGGTTAGGATATGCCCGGGAGTTGCGATTTGATTCGTTCCTTCCATCCGGGTTATTCTGACGACATCAGTTACGAAAACTAGGTTTAAGTTCTTCTTTTACCTAATCTAGATTGCATTCAAGCAGCTCCCTACTGAAAATGATACCCTTTGAAGAGTTCAGGGTACCATGGGGTTGAACTACTACTTGAAATTGATCAAAGAATGAGGTCATCTTCAGTAGTTGTTTCGATTGTTTACTATCAACAGCTTCCACCAGAACAGTTCCATCTCGAAGTTTCTTAATGGAGTTTGGCTGGCCTCCTGCTCCTACAATTGCCTTGTTAATGAGGAAGGGACTAGCTTTGGATAGAGGGTTTCTTTCATCTCTCGACTTGAAGACTAGGAACAGTGGAGTGTTTATTGCATAGGCCTCGTCATTTTGATCTATTCTTCTTTGTTTGCTGTCCTCTTCTTGCATGGAGTCAGATAATGGTCTTTTCAGATTACTTTCGCAATCTCTGTTTACTACACTGTGCCTTGGAGTTGAGGAGGTATCCATAGAAAGTTAACCAGCGCTTTGTGTGAAGAGGTGCGGACCGAAACACCAGGAACGGGCGTGCCCTCGGGTCCTTGAACAAACAGACCCTACCCCAGTTCCCCGGGGCCTGGTGTTAGCTCGTTTAACCGAGACGGGAATTCGCGCACGACTCGGGCTCCCACGTAGCAGCAGAGACTCCGACATCTCTGCTCACTGCGCACTTCCTGACCAAGGACTGACGTGGCTGGTCTCAGATCCGTATCGTCACTGACGCGTCGGCAGCGCAAGCGCACATCAGCCCCAGCACACTAACAAGAAGGCACTCCTTGATTAGGGCTGGGGCACTCCCAGCGGGTGACGAAGCGGAACAGTCGGAGGGAGTGAGTAGGGATGGATAGGATTAAGGATACGGGAAATTATGGGAAAGGCAGTTTAACGTCATACCCAGGACGTGGTTATGAAACGTATTTCTTACTTGGTTGTGTATTTTTATTAGTGAAGTGAATAGTTTACGTTTTCTGTAACCATGGACCCTTCACCGTCTACACTATCTACTAGGAAAACCATTTCTGACGATACATTGAATAGTATATTGAATGGTAGCCTAAGCTCGGAGAGTACTGAAGACGAAAACATTGTGAGTGATTTTGACGTTGACTTTCCCGACGATCAATTTCGTTCTTCAACACCACTGCCAGACAACGTCGGCGGGTCTGATTCTTCTAGGCCACCGTCGCTGCAAACTAAGTCTACTACGTCTGTGAGTACTGTTGCCTCTACTTACAGGTTACTCAGTATAACCCCCCCCCCCAACACATCTAAATGATATAGAACAACAGTTTGCTGCTTCACAGCCACATAATTTACCAAGCCCACATAATACTACACAAAGGCGTACTAGGCGCATGGTTGTACCTGCTGTTCAGTGGATTAATGATAATTCCTCAATGAAAAACTTGGATTGTGTTTGTAAACAAGCACTAAAAATACAAATGCAACATAATGCAAAACCTTTAGATTTTTTTAGACTTTTTATAAATGACAAGTTTCTTGACTTGCTTACAACTGAAATAAATGCTCAAGCTCAGTACATAATGGCAACTACCGATCAAAGACCTCACTCTTCAATAAAACTTTGGAGCGATGTTGACCAGGAGGAAGTAAAAATATTTTTGGGCCTATTGTTACATATGGGTGCTCTTCAGTGCCCTAGAATGACTATTGGAAGACTCATAGACTTTAAAACATTCCATGTTTCAAGCAGTATATGAGCCGAAATAGGTTTTTGCTTATTATGCAATGCTTGCATTTTGCTCGCAATCCGTTTGGTGAAGAGCCAGTACCAGATGACCGACTTTATAAAATTAGGCCGGTTGTAGATCACTTTAACAACACTATGAAAGGTACTTATGAAACAGGGCGGGACTTATGTGCATTGATGAGTCTATGGTGTTATGGCGGGGAAGACTAATTTTCAGCCAGTACACCAAGAACAAAAGACATAAATATGGTATAAAGCTATATGTACTGACAGAACCAAATGGACTTGTCATCAACTTTGCTGAGTATGCCGGAGTCAATGATTTTGACCTTGGGGGTGACGGTCATTCAAAAACTGTGGTCTTGCATCTTATGCAAGATAGGCTTGACTTAGGTCATGCGGTATACATGGACAATTATTATAATAGCTTTGACTTGTCTAAAGAGCTACTTGACCGGAAAACCTACACTACAGGAACCCTCAGAGCTAAACACAAAAATACACCTTCCGAGGTTGTAGAGACCAAGCTCGCACGTGGGGAGGTAACATGCTACTAGGCTGATGGAGTTGCAATTGGTAAATGGCATGACAAAAGAGATGTACGTTTTATTTCAACAGACCATGTTCTTGACATGGAAGAGTGTAAGAGTAAACGAGGTGAAACTACAATGAAACCCACAGCTATAGTTGAATACAACAAGTACATGAAAGGAGTTGATCGTCAAGATCAGATGCTGGCTTATTACCCCGTCACACGAAAAACCACACGATGGTACAAAAACTTGGCATTCACATCATTGAAATGATGGTGGTGAATTCGTACATGATGTTCAAGAGCCATTCTGGATTACAGCGTCTGTCTCTGTATGACTATCGCTTGTGTGTGATTGAACGACTACTACCACCTGATTATGTCTCTTCAAATCGAGGAATGAGAGTAGACATCCAACCAACTCCAGGAATGCATTTTGCATCAAAGATGCCTGCTGCTCCTAGTGGAAGGGCCCTACGAAAGAGATGCTGTTTGTGTCTACGAAAAGGGAAGAGGAAAGACACGATCTTCTACTGTACCAAATGTCCGGGACAGCCTGGTCTGTGCTTGGGAGCTTGTTTTGTGCAGTTTCACAATGTGACGTGAACGAATACATGAACTTCTTCTAAATAGCAATACATAACATATGAAGGGGTCGAGGGAAAAAGGGGATAAGTCCATGTTTTTTCAAATTAGAGATATCAATGCCACTTTATTCTTAGGTAGCAAATACACAGTTTATGATGATTTCTTGTGCAATAAACGGGACCAGTCCACCAGAAAAAAATAAATAAATAATTACGCTCAGGGCAAAGAAAGGGATCAGTCCACGGTCTAAGGGCAAAGAAAGAGATCAGTCCATGAAACGAACTACGAAGTTGCAATAAAGGGATCAGTCCTCGCGCTCATTTGGATTTCCCATGGTCCTCTGCGCCACAGACTGGTTGGGACTTGTCTTTTTATGGACAATATTCTTAGTTTGTTGCTTGCTTTCTTGCAAAACAGTTGATAAGATAATTATTGTGTGAATTTCAATTAGTATATTTCCTTATGGTGTTGTGAAGTGTTTTTTTTCAATTCAGATTTTGTTTTGTATAGTGATTGTGTTGAGTGAAGTGTTGGTAGGTTATATAAGTACAAATTATAAGTATAGTGACATGGAAAACATTGATGTTGATGAAGGTAATGGGGTGAGTAGGGGAAGTAGAAAAAGAAAAGCCTTTGGAAGAATTTCTGATGTAATGAAAAAAATTAACTTATCGAGTCATGAGTTAGGAGAAGACTGCCATTGTAGGTTAAAATGTTTTGAGAGAGTGCCAGAAGATGCAAAAAAAATCAGTCCTAAATGCCTTTAACTTGATGGCTAGCTCTGACGAACAAGACTCCTACTTATCCGGGCTAATCTCTGTTGTACCTGTTGCTCGTCGACGGAATAGGAAACCTGAAGAAGAGGCAAGAAAAAATGAAGCTACTTACAAGTACAGAGTAAGGGGGCGAATTGAAGGTGAAAACAAAAGAGTATGATGTATGTAAAAAGGCGTTTGTGTCATTTCATGGAATAGGTAAAAAGAGAGTTGAGCGTATTGCTGCTGCATTAAAAGACACTGGATTCAGCCCAAAAAATAGAAGAGGAAAACATGAGAACCGCCCACATAAAATTAGTGATGAAGTTTTAGACAAGATTCGCACTCATATTAGTCATTCTCATCTAGAAACTCTCACTATGGGCTGAGGGACACCAAAAAAGTTTACCTTGACCAAAACCTCAATGTTACAAAAATGCACAGATTTTTCCAAGAGAAAAACCCCCAAGTTAAAGTATCTTTTGACAAGTATAATGAGATTTTTTGCAAAGAGTTCAACATTGGATTTGGATATCCACGTATAGACACTTGCTCGGCTTGCGATGAGCTAAACTCAAAAGTTAGGTCCATTGAATTGGAAATAAATAATTGTAGGGATTTAAATCAAAGAGATTAGCTACAAAAAGAAGTAGGGAAAATACAAACTGAACTAACTTTGCACAAAAGAAAAGCAGATGCTTTTTATAATAGGAAAAGAGCTGTGACAAAGATGTGTAGAAAAAATCCACAAGAAGAAGCAATTTGTATTGATTTTGGACGCAACCTGCCCATCCCAAATGTCTCGACGAATGACGTTTATTATAAGCGACAATTGTCTTTGTATGTTTTCAACATAACAATCTTGTCAACAGGTGAATCAATATTTTACTTGTTTACTGAAGCAGCAGGGAAAAAAGGAAGCGATGATGTTTGCTCTCTTGTACACGACTTTCTTTACAATCACTTATCAATGAATGTAAAAAAGCTTCACATATTCTCCGATGCCTGTGGAGGCCAAAATAAGAATTTTACAATGTTCAGATTTCTTCACTACCTTGTACATTTTGAGAAGCGGTTTACAAGTGTCACAGTAACATACCCTATTCGTGGTCACAGTTACCTCGACTGCGACAGGCACATGGCTCTTCTAAACCCTAAAGCGTGGTTGGAAACACAAAAAGATTGGCAAGAACATTTTGAGGCAGCTAGAAGGAAACCAACTCCGTTCGTTGTAAACTCCATTGATCCAATCGATTACCAAAATCCAGCTACAAAGTGTATTTTTATGAGTTGGACCAAACATCTCGAATCATTTTATGCAAAGAGAGAATTCAAAATTAGGCCAATAAGGGAGATTATGTTTGATGATAAGAGCTTTGAAAACATGTTTTATCGGCACACATATCATGGAGCTTGGGAATCTACAGGAATAATAAAGAGGAATCAATCAAAGAATCTTGCAGCTGAATTCACACTGCCTGAGGCTAGCTACAATGGTGAGTTACTATTTTAATACAATATTTTGTATTTCTTTGTATCCTAGATAAATGATGTAACTAAACTAAATTCTGTAAACGGCCTTTGAAGTTTTAAAATTTAAAATTAAATTGTCAATAATATAAACATTAAAAAACTACTCCATAATTTTACAGCACTTAGGAGGTATGTGCTATGTTTCAGGGCCACTTCCCATAAGTGCGGCTAAGTATGCTGACCTGCAGCACTTATCAAAGTTTTGTGGTCCAGAGGCACAGGACATATTCAGGAAGTTGAAATATAAGTAAAAGTGAAAAAAAAAACTTCTTTAGGATGTTTTCTTTTTTAAATGTATCTTATTTTATAATAATGTAACAATAAAATTAAGTTCTGCTTTGAAAGTGCATGGTCTAGTCATTTATGAACAACAACTGGGGAATGAAAGAGATAAGTCCGTTGTACATATCCCCTTATTTCCCCCAGTATATGTAAAATATTTCATAAATACTTAAACAAAAAGTATTTAACAAAGATTTTATGCACTTTTTGCGCAAGTATAATGTTTCATATAACTTATAACATAAAAAACCGGCTTTAACTCTTTATTTTACGTGAAAACAGTTGTGTACTTAGGTTTAGATATCGTAAACTGCTGTTCCTGAAAAATTTTCAAAAGTGGACTTATCTCTTTCTTCCCCCGACCCCTTCATATTCAAGTATTCAATATATTCCAATTGTGTCTTTTTAGAGTTATTACAAAACAGCGAATTGTAGCAATGCACCTTTCATTCATCTCAATAATATGTTATTGTAAGGTATTTGATTTGATTGATTTCAGTCACCAAACAGGGGTATAAGCAGATATTTTATAAGTAATACGAGTAATACACACCTCGTATATAAAAAAAAACAAAAGTTACGTTTTACGCAATGAAGTTCTGCGTACTTGAAATATTGCCTAACAATTATACGTTTTACTGGCAATCCTAAATCCTTTTCAGGCATTACTTTTATAACTTTTATGACGCCACTTTGGCATCATAAACTTTTAATGTAAAATAATGTTTTATCAATAAAAAGTGTGATATTTATTGATGTTGTTAGTAAATAAAAGCCAGTACATATTATCACAAGTTTCAAGCCACAACCATTTGGTAAGTATGATGCAAGTCAGAACCATTAGTACCGATGACGTCACAGTGGCATCATAGTACTTTTTACGCAAAAAGTATAATTTAATCTACAAAAATGATGTTATTTATCAGAGTTATTATAATATAAAAGCATGTATGTATTGTATCATGAATTTAAACGGAAATATTTGGTCAGTGTAACACGTAGCAATACCATTAGTACCGATGACGCCACGGTGGCGTCAAAGCATTTGATACACCAAAATCACGTTTTTTTTTCTTTTAGTGATTATATTCCATATTTCTGTGCCAGCTGCGTAAAGCGTGTTAAGTCCAAAATTGGTAAAAATGAGTTATTGCTACACCCGCATGTAGAACAATGATACCTACGTTTGTGTATAGGGTGATAAGTCCAATTTCACATAATAAACAGGTTATTCACTTGTGAGCCAATGGTATAAGTAAAAAGTGAACAATATTGATTGTGTTAAGTGTGTTTAGTCCATGGTCACATTTTACTCAAAATATACTGCTTAAGGTCTATATTTGTGTTTAGGGTGTTAAGTCCAAGCAATTTGTGAGAGAAAAAATTGTAGCTTAATTCAGTTATCTGACGATTGCATAACATGTAATATGTTCACGCAATAAAACATTATTATTACTCTTCACTAATTTATTTATTAAGTTAACACACTTTACACTGTTTAAAGCCTGATTTGAGTACTTTAGTTTTCAGTAGTTGTATTGACCATACACTGGAAAACAAGCATACAATAATCATCATAACCTAATAGTTTGTTGGTTAATGTGAAGTGTAGTGTACAAGTTAGTTTACCATCATGTCATCAAGATCTAAGCAGATTTTGGAAATGTGTGGTGCAGGTAAAAGCACAGATGACAACTTCAAACCAGATAAAGAAAGCAAAGGTAAGTATTTTGTTATTATAAATTAATGTAAAATAATTAAATTGCTGATGACTCATTTTTACAATAAACAACCAGTTAATTGTTCAGAAATTATGCAATATAAAGTAAAATTTTCATTGAAGTTATCATTAAAACATTTGTTTCATTGTTTTCTTTTGAAATACGTATATAGTATTTACTGTACTGTACGTAAAGAATAGTTTGTCTAATGTAATGGAATTCCCCCAACATTGTTCATATTTTTTTGCATTGTATAAGTCTAGATTGTCTATCGTTGAACTATTTCAATATGGACGTTTGGCTTAGGGGTAGCGTTTTAGGCTCACAGTCTCAAGGTCCGGGATTCGGAACCACGTGGTAGTCGTATACTTTTTGCCATCTGAATAATTCTAATTTAATTTAAATTTTAATCACTAGGCTATAAATTAAAGATTTATAGTATGTAATTTTTTACAAGTGAAATAATTTTTAAAAATCCACTTAAAATAAGTAAGTAAATCTAAAATTAACAGACACTTTATGGTATTTTTTCAGACTTAAGTCCTGCCCCAAGCTTGCCACCTGAACTTATGGGTCTATTTAATTCTAATGACTCAGATGTAGACAGAGACTACAACCCGGATGAAGACCAGATAGAGGATTCGTCAGGAGATGAAACACAAACTTTTTTGTAAGAGAAGAAAAAAGATGGTGAGTAAGACTTACACTGAACTACTTCCGGCTAAGGTGTTTAATTTAGAAACAGTTCGACCAACTGAAGAAAAAACTTTACCTCGAGCAGATGAAGAAGCTAGCGATATTCAGTCCGATCATGGAGGCCTTGAAGAGACTTTTATAGAAATAAATGAAACTCCACTTACTAAAAGTGGAAAAGTGAGATAAAGAGGTTTGAAAAATGAAAGCCGAAAAGTACGAAATGAAAGAAAAAATTTAAGAAATCAAGGTTTGGAGTATAAAACAAACAAAGGATAAGTAGTAAAAGCAAGAAAGTCGGAAAGTTTAGATTTATGCAGAAAAAAGTGTGCTGAAAAAATACCAGACAATGTCCGTGAAGCAGTGTTTGAAGACTACTGGAAAATGAATGACTACAACAAAAGATGTAATTACATAGCAGCCTTGATAGAGGTATCTGAACCTAAAAGAAAAAGGGAAAGGAAAGATGACAGTGATAAAGTTAGAATGGCAACCGTCAAGTACCATGTTGAAGTTGAAGGTAACTTTTTTTTTTTTTTATTTTATTTTTTTTTTTTAGGCCCGAAAAACGGTTATCATCGCCCTCAAGAAAGAATTGGCACCTGCTCGTATTTTGTGGTGAGAATTAGGTAAATAATGATTACATTCTCTATAACAAAAAGGAACTACTACTACTACTACTTAAAACTAGATAACAATAAATCTAACAAGGGGAAAGACTGTAGAGAGGTCATAACCCACATAGAGGCTAAAACGATAAATAGAACATAAATAAGGACAAGGTACATAACATTAATTAAATAAACTGTGCAAACTTAACAAATTTTACGGCCACCAAGGTAGCTGTAATAGGGCTAATTTGGCAGCTCTCATGATAATAATAAATAAAATAAAATAATAAAATTTCTAAATATTAACAACAATAGATAATCGGAATAAATAAGTTTAACATAATATTATATTTTAATCATCAGCGACGTTGCATTAAGAAAACACAGCAATCTATGAGTTGCCGTCTCGTCATCACAGAGAATATCGGTCAACGAAGCCGGCAGATTCGAGTTGCGCCTATGTACCGAGTAGCGAGGGCAGTCAACAAGCACATGTTTGACAGTAATAACAGTGTCACATGTGTCGCAGACCGGAGGATCTAATAAAAGAAGAACAACAAGAACAAGATAATACTAAAAGAATTGAACGGAAACGAAAATTATTTAAAAACGAAATTGAATCTGATTCAGTTCCTGTAAAATTACGAGTTGTAAATCCTCCTCAGGGTTTAAAAAGAAAACAGAAAATTAATCTACCGACAAAACATGATTTTGAAAGTGATTATGATTACGATGATGGTACTTTGGACATTCCAAAATCTAAAAGAGGAGCAATTCAAATTCCGAATGATGATAACAGTGATATGGAAACAGTTAGAACGGATGAAGAGGAAGAAATGGAAACAACAACAACTGCTGTTACTCCAGCAAGATCTGATGTTTATGAAAAAATATATCAAACCCGGCCTACGGGTGAGGAATTATTAAAAACACCCGAAGGAGAACAACTTGCTAAATATTATATTGAAAAAAATACAGGTAAAATAGCCAAAGAATATTTTTTTAAATTAATAACAGGCACTAAACATGTTGATCATAATTACGGGTTACATGTTCAAGGTGATTCTTGGAAAATCGGTGATAAACTTGTAGATATTGACGGTGATGATTTAATTATTGATGGAATACGATATGAAGGAACACGAGGACTTTATGAATTAATATTTATGAATAATCCTAATGCATATATTTATTTTGAAGATGATTTAGAAAACTATTATTTAATTATAATGCAAACCAATGTAGGGTCAATCGGGGCTAATGTGAAACACACAAAAATTTTGGGGTTAATGTGAAACATGTAAATAATTATTAAGTTTTTGTTAGATGGATATCTAAAAAAAATGTCATTTTGTAGCTTGTATATTACTTAGTTTAAACCCATTTTAAACATACATAGAATCCACTTATGTATATACAGAAAAAAATAAAAATCATAGTCATGGAATTTTACGTAAAAAAACTTTTAAACGGAATGCAAAAACTTTTTCTCAGTCATAAAAAATAACTATCAAAAACCCAATAACTAAATTGTTAGGCATTCTAGAGGAGTTGGTGAGTATTTTTAGCTATTAATGTTTGTCTTAAGTCTAACATAACCTAAAATATTAAACCACCAAAGTTGAGGTGGTAATATGAAAACAGTGTTTGGGGCTAATGTGAAACAGTGGTTGGGGCTAATTTGAAACGCTGACCAGGATTATTTAGAAACAAAAACTTGAACAACACTATTCTACAACATAAAATTTGTATCCACCCACCACATTTGAACACAAATAAAATGCATATCTTTTTGATTTTTCATGCAGCTTCTTTTTTTTACTCTGTGTTAAAGGTGGGAATTTTTATCAGCTGGTAGTTCCCAATCAGCTGTTTCACAATATTGTCTAGTTCATTACCATTTGTAGCTAACCTCAAAACACCCGATGTGTAACTAAGTGTTGTGTTTGTTATTTTGAAAATGGTGCGCACTTACAAAAAGAAAGGAAGTAGAAGAGTTTATCCAGAAAAACATTTTGGATGAAGCTAAGAAAAGAGTAACTAAAGGTGAATCATTGCGTAGTGTTGCTAAAGTACTCAGTATTGGAAACAACTTTTCTTGTTTCGTTATTTAAAAAAGTGTGAAACTGCAGTTGATTTAAGACCTCCAGGTCACAAACATGCTTTGAGTAATGAGATTGAAAATAAATTAGCTGATCACTTGAAAGTCATGGCTAAAAAATGGTTTTGCTCTGAGTAAGACTGAAGTTTTTGGACGTTGTTAAGGAATATGTTGAGCAAAATTCGTTAACTGTTCCATTCAAGGACAATCGTCCAGGCCATGATTGGTACATTGGTTTTTGCAAAAGGCATAAACTAAGCTTAAAAAAAATGGAGCCTCTGGAGAAAGCACGCAAAATAAACACACAAGTGATCCTTTTCTAATTTATGAATTTTACGATTTGCTTGAAAAAAAAAATAGAGGAATTGGATATTGCAAATAAACCATCACATGTGTACAATCTTGACGAGACATCATTCTGCTCGGATCCTCAAGAGTCAAGTTTGTATCAGGCATTGGCCAAAAAGCTCACCGTACTCAAGAAGGAACTGGTAGGGACAATACTACTGTACTGGGCTGTTGTAATGCAGCAGGAGTAGTTCTTCCTCCTTTAATAATTTTTCAAGGAGCAAATTTATGGTCCTCTTGGAAAGGGCAATATGATTTGCCAGGCACCTTCTATGCCTGTCGTGAAAAGGGATGGATGACATCAAATATATTCAATGATTTTTTTGTGAAGTTCTGCCAAGAAGTGAAAGAGAGAGACCTCTTCTGCTGATTTACGATGGCCATATGACCCATCTAGATGTTCACACTGCTATGTATGCTAGACAGAATCAGGTTACAATAATTAAAACTTCCAGCACACACTACAGACGTTCTCCAACCTTTGGACACAACATGTTTCAAAACATTGAAATATGCATGGGGACTTAAAAGTAACCGAGTGGTACAGACTGAATCAAAGAAAGATGCAAAAGAATGAGTTTGTCGATTTACTCTGTCAGGTTTGGCATAATGGTTTGACACCAGATAACGTTAGAAAAGGCTTCAGCCATTGTAGGCATATTTCCATGTGATCATGCTAAAATATCCTGTATCACGCTTTGATGCGGAAAAAGCTGGCCAGGTATAGAGCTTTTAAACAAACTGGTAGGTCCAACTGTGATGGGAACCAAGAATGCATAACAGCTGAATCTTTTGAAAATCCAAATACTGTCACTGAGTCTCTGTCTCTGGGCAATGTAACACCTTGCACTTCGACATCAGATAAGCCACGAGATCTAGAAGTATCATTGTCTACATCTGATAAAACAATGTCTAAGCCTAGTACTAGCAATTCCGAGTCTCTTATTGGATCACCTGTAGGTGATGGGTCACAGTCTTCTTCGTCTTTTGAGATGTTACTACTGCTCCAAAAAATTAATAGAACTCTTGCTCCCAAAAAGAAGAGAAAAAGAGTAGACGCAAGCTCAAAAAGTAAATTACAAGCGATGAATGGATTGCTGCCGAGCAATTGAAAAAAGACCAAGAAAATGACAAATTGAAAACAAAAAGAACTGAAATGTCTTGGTAAGCTAAAATAAAGGAGGAAAAAACTGCTAAGAAAATCTAACGCAAAACAAAAGATTAGGCCTAAAAATAAACAAAACCTCCTATCATCTATTCCTCTGGGTAATGGTAATCCTCTAACTTCAAATGCTGAAAGTAAGAAAACCAATGCAGAAAGTTTAGATGAAAATATCGAGTGGTAGGCCAACAGTAATTACCCAAACTGACAACCAGTTGTATCTAAAAATGGAAAAACAGTAGTAGGCCCATGAAAAAGAAGCAAAGAAAGGCAGGACATATCAAGATAGAAATAGATGAAGATACCTCTGATAGTGATGAACCGTCTCTTTGTGATACTGACGAGGAATCGTTAAGTGATTTAATTTCCAACTCCAAAAAGGACATAATCAACCCTGTTGCATATGAGGCACCTGTTTTTCAGGAAAATATAAAGAAAGGGACTTTTGTTTTAGTTGATGTTAAAGGTGGTAAGAGGAAATCAACCCATTACAAATATGTCTGCCTCATAGAAACATGTCGATATGGATGATGGTGAAGTTACCGTACAAGGCTTAAGGTGCTGCAATGATGAAATTACCGATTTTGTGTACAATGAAGGGGACATATTCAATATTGATTATATGGATATAGAAGCTGTGTTTACCTTTCCCTTTGACCACATTCAAAAATAGAAAAATTACCTATGTTTTCCCTGGTTGTGTTAATGTTTTTGAACAATGAATGAACAAAGATGTTGATTTTATATCGTGATTTCTGATTTTTAAGCTTTCTATTTCTGTGAACCATTATTTTTGGCCTAATTTATAATAAAACATTTACAAATTTAAAGCTTGAGAGTTGTTACTAATTTCCCTTAGATTAATTTATACCTAAATCCATTTCAAAAAAAATTTATCCTTCCTTATTTTCGTATTAATTAGTGAAATATTTTAGTTTCCATCTTAAACATGAAAAAAAATCATTAAAGATAAAGTTTAAGCAAATTAAAGGTTATGGAAAATAATAGATTATATATATTTCTATAAGCTGATATGTTTTTAAGTAATCAGATGCTCATAATATGGTAATTATTGAGATGTTTCACAATAGCCCCTTGGCTGTTTCATAATAGCCCCTTTTCTTGGGGCTAAAGTGAAACACTGTTTTATTTTTTTCATGATTTTATTTTATGACATAAAACATTATTGATACCCATTAACTTATAGAGGAAACAAAGCTACAAATTGCTGAATTTTTGTTTGTGGGTTAGGGCAAATAGATTAAAAGTTATATTGCAAAGTTTACATTTTTGTTTCATATTAGCCCCGATTGACCCTACATAAATCTAATTATTCGTCTTCAGGAAAAATAATATCAAATAGAGGCATCAAGTATAAAAATATTATTTCTCGATTATTAAAGAGAAGAAAACCGAAATCTATGAAGACCACTAATACCGATGAAAGTGGCAATCAACAACAACAACAAGCGGCCTCAGGTAGTGGAATAGTATTGTCTAATTTTTCTTCTTTAGAAAAAACAAAATCACAGTCAAACAAAGATAATAATAATTTTCCAATACTTAAGAAAAGAAAAGCAAATTCTATGATGATGATGAACAATTATACAGATGAAATTAATCACCAGGAAACGGCAGCAGACAATGGAATAATAGTATCTAATTTAAAACCAGATGTAATTTACTATGATGATCCTAACGAACTGGTCGATAGGTTGAGAATATTATTGGCTTCTCAAAAGGCGGGCAATACAGCACATTCAAATGAAATAAATTCAATATTAGAAGAGTTATATGAATTAAGAGATAAATTATTTTAATAAATAATGATTACAATACTTGTATTTTCCATTTTTATTTCAACCTTTGTATCTGATAGTAGCTATGAGTGTTGATAAGTTTGGTCACTTTTTAATTTTTCTTCTTTAGAAAAAACAAAATCACAGTCAAACAAAGATAATAATAATTTTCCAATACTTAAGAAAAGAAAAGCAAATTCTATGATGATGATGAACAATTATACAGATGAAATTAATCACCAGGAAACGGCAGCAGACAGTGGAATAATAGTATCTAATTTAAAACCAGATGTAATTTACTATGATGATCCTAACGAACTGGTCGATAGGTAAAGAATATTATTGGCTTCACAAAAGGCGGGCAATACAGCACATTCAAATGAAATAAATTCAATATTAGAAGAGTTATATGAATTAAGAGATAAATTATTTTAATAAATAATGATTACAATACTTGTATTTTCCATTTTTATTTCAACCTTTGTATCTGATAGTAGCTATGAGTGTTGATAAGTTTGGTCACTTTTCGAATGGTAGTGGTATTAGTTCTAGTAGTAATCTGAGAGGACCTAAGGGTGATGGATTCCATATCGACGGTGATGGAAACTATGATGTATTAAATAAGAGAATTTGTAATCTAGGCGATGCGGCAAAACCTAATGATGCAATAAATTTTAGTATTTTCAGCGATTCTATTCAAAATTGTCTTACAGTAATAAATGATAAAGTTGAAGAATTAAAAACTGATTTTCAGGGAAAAGTTACCGGTTTAATTAATCATCTTGAAACTAAATTGAAAAATGAACTAAAAAATAGAGAGCAATCGATTTTCAATATACAAAATTATTACATCGCGCTGGTTAAAAAAAGAAGGATCGTCAATGTTAGTGCCAGTATTAATGATAACGATGTTGTGATAAGACAAAAACTAAACTCAACTAGAGAAAAATTAGAGCAAACCGATTGAGAAATACAAATAAACACTTTAGATTTAAAAAACGATTTCGAAAATTTTATTAAAAACGATTTTATAACTTTAAAAAATGATTATTATAATTTTAAATCACATGTTCGTGATACGATTCAAGAAATATTAGAAGAACTGGAAGACAACGATAAATAAGTTTAGTACAATTATATATTATGGCTAGGAAAAAAAAACAGTTGTGCTAGTAGTTATCAAGGCTCGGGACTGATAACATCACTTGCCAATGCAGCAGGTTCAGTTTTAAATAAAGCAATCGATATTTTACCAACGGAAATACACTTACCAAATTACCAGTTTTGTGGTCCAGGAACTAATGTGAATAAGAGACTTGCATTAGGTCAAAAAGGAATTAATAAACTTGACTCTTTGTGCCGTCAACACGATATAGCGTACGAAAAGTATAGTGATAATAAACAGAGATCTATTGCGGATCGTATATTAGCTGAAGGCGCTTGGGAAAGAGTTAAAGCATCTGATTCAAGTTTAGGTGAAAAAGCAGCCGCATGGGCAGTTACTAATATCATGAAAGCAAAAACCAAACTTGGAGGAGGAGGAGAAGGTGGAAAAAAGAAAAAGTCAAACAATTGTTCTAAATGTAAGAAAAAAATAAAAAGGAAAGTTAGTAAAAAGAAAACGGTTAAAAAAAGGTAAAGGTCTATATTTAAGACCGTATAAAGGTTCTGGTCATTCAAAAAAAATCACAATGTACTCGTCAAAAATAATCGATCGTTTAGGTAATAGACCATTAACGAATAAAGATATAATAAAATGTGCCAAAAAACTTAAATTACCACATTTCAGAGGGGTTTTTATGCGTGATTTATTACCAATTAGAATACGCAATAAAGAGTCTGCAATCATAAATTTAGACAGTTATGCAGGGCAAAGTACACACTGGGTATGTTTTTACAAAATAGGTTTAAATGTTGAATATTTCGATAGTTTCGGGAATTTACGTCCACCAATTGAAATTCAAAAATATTTAAAAAGTGTTGATGGTAACAAAGTGAATATAAAATATAATTATTTTCCTAGACAACGAGCCGGCACAGTGAATTGTGGTCATTTGTGTTTAGACTTTCTAGCCGTGCGAAGATGATTTGTGTTACTGTAAAACATTCAAATTTAAAATGTTCTCTTTTTCCACCACTCGATTTGAGTTCGTCTGATGAGTGGGAAATGGGATTTTTAGATTTAATGACATACGAGGGCTGTTCAGAAAGTAACCTCCGGTTGGTCACAGTGCGGGTAGTGGAGGGGAGTAGCGCGCCATCTGTGCATTCACGCACTAAGCAGGCCAGTCGGCATCAAGCTGTAGTCGAGTGAACATCGTACCTGCGCTAGTTTAGTTTTTGTGGCAGTTTGAAATGTGTGCTGCAATAGAAAATACCGAGAAATGTGAAGTGCGTGCTGTTATACGGTTTTTTACAGCCAAAGGATACTCTGCAGCAGCTATTCATCGTGAGCTTTGTGCCGTGTACGGACCACAAGTTATGAGTGAAGGAGTTGTCCGTGAATGGGTACGTTTATTTAAAAGTGGACGAGAAAACGTTCATGATGAACGTTTCTCGTCCAGAGGAGTGGTAGACCATCCTTGGTGACTGACGAACTCGTTCAGACAGTTGATGCAAAAGTTCGTGAAAATCGACGTTTCACAATGGCGGAGTTGTCTACTGATTTTCCACAGATTTCTAAGACTCTTTTGTACGAGATAGTGACAGCAAGATTGGGTTACCGTAAGTTATGTGCACGATGGGTGCCCAAAATTCTTACCGACCACCACAAAACTCAAAGAATGGCCTCTGCATTAGACTTTCTGTCACGTTATGCGGACGAAGGAGAACCATTGTTAAACAGAATCGTGACCGGTGACGAAACCTGGATTAAGTACGTAAACCCTGAGACAAAAGAACAATCAAAGATGTGGGCACATTCAGATTCGCCTACCAAACCAAAAAAAGCCCGGCAAGATTTTTCGTATAATTCAATTCCAAATGTTGAAGAAGATATAAATAATAAAATCAAGATTGGTACAGACGTGCTGAGTTTACCAACTGGTGCATACGAGATAGAAGATATTAAGAATTATATTATAAAAGATTTAGAAGAAAAAAAATCTTCTACCACTTTTAATCTTGTTGCAAATAATAACACACTTCATTGTGAAATATTATGTAATCAAATTATAGACTTTACAGTTCCAAATTCTATAGCAAATCTATTAGGATTTACAAATAGTCAAAAATTAGAAGGAAATAAATGGCATATATCAACTAATCAGGTCGCCATTAATAAAGTGGATATCATTCTAATCACTTGTAATATTGTTAAAGGATCTTATAGAAACGGGATAGAAGGCCATGTGCTTCATGAGTTTTATACTGCTGTAGCACCCGGTTATAAAATTGTTGAAAAACCAAATATTGTTAAATACTTACCAATTACAAAACAATCAACATTAGGTAAATTTTATATAACATTAGAGGATCAAGAAGGTAACTTAGTGAACTTTAGAAACGAAGAAATCAATTTAAGAGTTGATATAAGAAAAAAAACCGAAATAAATAATGAGTATTGTATTTCCGATTTGAGAAAATAACAATAACAGAATTACAACTAGCGTTTCTAGTATAAGAAATAATAAATTTAAAAAAGATATTAGTCATGTTCGAACTTTGAAACCGTTAACATTGAAAAATTTGATTTTTCTACAAAATATTCCGGAATTTAAACGAATTAAAAATGAGTAATATATTAAATGTTAATTAAAATATAGAAATTGATGAATCGCTTATAGAATGGGAATGGCATTCTCACAATCCATACACATCTAATTCTTTTAAAAATAGTGATGAAATTCGTATTCCTGTTCATCAACAAGACGCATATACGTGTCCTAATAAAAGTTTTTTACTAATTGAAGGGAAAATTATTAAATCTGCTGATTTAAAAGATGATACTACTTCAAGTCTAATTAATAACTGTATGGCTTTCTTATTTGATGAAATTAGATATGAAATTTGTGGAACGGAAATTGATCGTGTAAAAAATGTTGGTATAACTAGTACTATGAAAAATATACTTACACTGAAACCGGGAGATGAAAACTGGATTAAGAATGCAGGCTGGAATCCACCATCGATGGACGTTCTTGCAGATAAAACTAATTTTTCATTTTGTGTACCGCTCCAATTGTTATTGGGGTTTGCAGAAGATTATAAAAAAATACTTTTAAATGTAAAACAAGAATTAGTGCTGATACGCGCATCAACTGATAAAAATGCAATTTTTCAAGCTACACCAAGTCTTCACGATTGTTCATTTCAAATAAATAAAATTGTTTGGAAAGTTCCTTATGTTCGTGTTGATGATAATATAAGATTATCATTACTAAAGATTACCGACTCTGATCAGCCGATAACAATGGCGTTTAGAAGGTGGCAAATTCATGAATATCCCTCACTTCCTGTTTCTAAAGCTCAGACTTGGACTGTTAAAACTACATCTTTGGTGGAAAAGCCTCGATAAGTAAAATAAATGATTAAGTGTCTCAGTTTTCTCTAACAACCAGAATGTTTGCATTTGAAAAATTCTGTATTTTATAATCTTTGAGTGTCCGCTATTTTGTAATGCGTCAACTGTTTTACGTCAGATTTTCGTCAAAATGTTTCTAATTAAAAGAGCTTTAATTTGATGTACGACTCGACCTATGCTTCTATTTAAGAATTTTCACCAACCCCTAGCGGGACGTCCCCCATAAGCAGGATATCATGGTGAAATACATAAAATAATAGTTTTATATGAGCAAAAGCTTGATGTAAATTTTGGTTCTTATATTGTAATTAGTTCAAAAGTTATTAGACCGTCCCGGGACTTTTCAGCACCCCTGTATATACAATAAGAATATACAGTAATGGATTCATTTTTTTAATAATTTATTTCCATAAGCTAGCGTATTTATTCTATCGTTAGTAATGAAACGTTTGTCATCGTTTCCATTTAACGCTAATTTATTTATGGTTACAGTTCTTAATATATGCTTTTTGGATTGAAAAATTCTCATTTTTCGTCTTATATTAGTTGATAAAAATAAACAGTTTTTATAGTCATAAAAAGTTATATGTTTTTTATTACTGGTTTAGTTACTCCTTTTGCTTTTTTCAAATTCATTTTTTTACACTTTTCTAAATATAAATCATTAACAGTTCTATACGTATAAAGTTTGCTTCTTAATCCAATAAATTCCACTATAGGAACATCCATACATTCATCTTTAAAACATCCTAGTTTTTTTTATTCTCATTAAAATAACATTCATGGTCGACAGGATAGTCCGACATATCAAAGTAATTTTTAATATTTTCATTTTTAAAGTCTTTGTACAAATCATCAATGTAAATTTCATAGAAAAAAGAATCCGTATCAATATACAATAAGTTAATTTTATTATTAGGATAAAAAGATTTCATAATTCTATAATGAAAATCGAACATATGATATTTACTTAGTTCTAAAACAGTAAATCCTATATAAATGGGTTTGTTAAATAGAACAATATCTTTAGTACATTCTACTGAACATAAATTTTCAGAATATATAATTCTATTTTTAAAGTTTGGTCTAGAAATAAGTTTTGTTTATCTTCTCTCGTTGTTAACTAATTCTATATTAAGTCTATCTCTCACATTTCAATTGATTTACCAAACATGGCGTTATTCAGTAATTTATAAAAATCTTTTTCAAATTCATTTGTAGCCTGTTTTCTTTTTTCTGTATTGAACAAAATGTACGATTTGAGCCAAGCGCTTTGATTAAACGCTAAAACTCTGTGAATTCGTTTCAACACCAATCCGTTTTCCAGTGCTTGTTTTAAATTCATATAATGGCATACATAAAAATCTTTATCCCACAATGTGGTTAACAGTTTAGGAAATTTCGACTTTGGAGGACACTTTTTTTCAGAAAAAAACGGAAGATCATCATGGTGTTCGTGTAAATAAGACGGATAGCCAACATCACATTCTACAATATATCCTAAAGGATTATCATCTGAAATTGATATTACATTGAAATTTCTTATTTCCGCTTCGGACAAACAATGAAATCCGTCTTTAGGCATACATTTACACATAGCCCATCCGTATAAATTGTTTGCATCAATATATGTCAAATATTTTGATGGTTCGTTAGAATTATATGAAACAATATTTAAATCCTTATTATTAGCCATAGCATGTCTTTTGACACAACTTGTAATACCGCCTCTTATTCCTTTTTCAATAAACATGTACATATCATAATTATGAAATAATTCTAATTCTACCTTTGTGAATTTTAACATAGCATCAAAAGTTAAACTAGGAAGCGTTAAATAATTAGCTGGATCCAATTCATAATTATTCACACATATAGTTCGAAAATTTTCAAAAACATCGCCTAACAAGAGCACATCGGTTCGTAAATACAGATCTGAATATTCACCTAATGTTTTACAATTAAATCGTGACCAAATTTCTTTGGCATGATTGAATTCTTCTTCCGAAATACGTTCCTCTGTCATTTTATTAAAAAATGACTCTTTTTCAGGTAATTGATTTTCATTTAGTTTATCCCACGAATCAGTATAGTCATAGGGATATACACCTTTTTTAGTGACAAAAGGCATGTCATCATGATTAAAAAACAACTCTGTATGATGAAACTGATCATTTGGTAAGTTATTAGCTAATTGTCCTAGACTAGCGTTTAAAAAACGAAAACTGTCTAAAAAACGTAATTTTATTCCACCAGTCGTCTGTTTTGAAAAACTAACATATTTCTCAGAAGAATTCGGAATAATATCTATTTTCTTTTGATCGCAACCTAATTGTTTGACAATAAAATGTGTATCATAATTTGAACTACCGTGTAAAAATACAGGCAAAAACGATTGATTTATTCTTTTCAAATTACACGTGTTACAAAGAACGTTTCTAAAACGTCCTGTTAAATGACAGTGATCTACTACAGCACGATCAATCATTGAAAATTCTAAATTACAGCATTCGCAATTAGTTGATGTACGAATTCTATTTTCTTCGTCTCTTGTAAGAGGAAGGATAGGTTTATGAATTCTAATTAAATCAGAAATTAAATTTGATATTGAAATTAAATAGTCCATAAACTTTGATGCAGCATCTACACCTCTGTAAAGATAAGGATCATTGGGCAATTGAGAAGGAATAATTTCTGGCAAATCCTTATCACAAACCAAATATACACAAAAACTCATTGGTTCATGTATTGCATTTACTGTTGTAAATTGTGATTGTTTTTCGTCAACTTTTTTTAAAATACACTCGAAATCGCAATAAGCAACAACTGGAACTTTATACTTAAAATGGAAATTAGTGAATTTCAAAATTGATGGACTATCATTATTTTGAAGAGGCGGCATTTTGGCTATTAGCGGTTTATGAATTTTACAATTCTGTTTATGATTTTTTAGTCTCTGTAATTTATCTGGTCCTGAATAGTGGGCGAAACACCTTTTACAAAATAGCATTATTCTCGTTGATTTTGTCACTTGAGACCGTATTAATCTAGAGAAATTATTTATATAACAATAATGATTGTTTCCTTGATCGTTTGAAATTAATAGCAAATGAAAATGATTTACATTCTCTGTATCACATACTTTGAGTGGATAAATTTCTTGATGTTTATTTAATCCGTAAACATTAACACTTACAGTGTGGTTATTTTTTCAAATTTTTTTACTTGTTTTAAATTACAAGGAAATGTTAAATCATTAAAATTAAATTTATTAACATTAGCGATATATCTGTTGTCAATACGACATTTTTTATTTCCTTTAACATAACGTGCTAAAATAGCCCATTGAAAACATTTATTATCTTCATTATTTTGTGGATTAATAATAGCTTTTTTATTTTCAATACAATGTAGAAGTGGTATGTATGAATACCTAGCGGACGATACTTGCTGAATCTTAACAAAACTCCGTCTAACGAGCGAAGTGTCCAACCACTTCCTTTTCCCATTTTCATCTGTACAAATTTTACTAATCATATTTCTTAAAATATCATCCAACGAATCACTATGAAAAACCGTGAAATTCGATGTTTTAAAAGAGGTTTCCTGAGTTTGCTCTGTTAACGGTTTAATATATGTAGTACATTCAACAATAATATTAAATTTCAAAGCTCCATATTCGTTTAGTAAATTTTGAATAATTCTTTTAATTTCTTCTTTTGAAATTTGAAGGATTAAACAAATATCTTTCAAATCTGAATTATTATTTAAGAAATAATAAGTTTTTAATATATTTTTAAAAGCATTTTCGAGTTCTACAAATGTATTATTCGAACAATTTAAATTTAATCTGTCTCTTTTTCGTCTTAAATTAGGAGAGGGACATTGTTCCGGCTCAATATTAATTTGATGCGGTTGTTCCTGCTCTATTTCTTCATGTTCCTCTTCCACTTCCATAGGTTCGGGAATTGTATGGTTTCTTTTTTTAAAAGGTAGATGTGAATTCATTATTCTGAAAACAAATTATTCTAGATTATTTTAAATTTTGAATTTACTTCTGTTTCAATTAAACACCAGATGAACCAAAACCCTTGTCTCCTCTTTCTGTCGCTTCCAATTGATAAATTTCAATAAGATTTGGATACACTATACGTTCACAAATTATTTGAGCGATTCTATCTCCGATACTGACATTGAAATCCCTGTCGGAGAGATTAAATAGCAATATACCAATATTTCCAGTATAATCTGCATCGATGACGCCTGCGCCTACGTATATGCCATGTTTTAATGCTAGACCAGATCTAGGTGCTATACGACCATAACAACCAGTTGGTAACACTAAAGCTATATTAGTTTTAACTAATTTTCTATCCCATTTACGGACAACGATGTTCTCCCTACTCCGCAAATCAAATCCGGCTGCGTTTAGTGTACATTTTTCAGGTGGAAATCCGTTTTCATTCAGAAGAATGAATTTCAAATCTAAAAAAGAATACATTTTACATTTAAATTAAGTATTATCTTATTTAACAAACCCATCTTTTTTTCGTATCCTATTTAACAAAACAATCTTTTTTTTCATCTATATATATAAAAATGAATGTTTGTATGTTTGTCCTTTATGGAATCGTGAACTATTGGACCGATCATGATGAAAATTTGTACGTATATGTATTTTTCCACGGAGAAGGTTTATAAGCTATGCCCATCCCTTTCCCGATTCAGGATTCCGCCCCACTGGTTACAGAAATACCCATAAGAAATGCATTGCAGCAAACATATGTTAACGTCTTTTCAAATTTTTAATCAGCTGTTCTTTGTAAACATATATTACACTTATAGTTTTAAAGCATAGAGTAAGCTTAAGAGAAACGACAAATTTTGTTTAAACTGTTTTTGCAATCACTGTTAAACATAGACTTTACTATCCAGATAATACAATTCAAATTTGACGTAAAAATTCACCTTTAACTGCAATATTTATTTAATATAAACCATGCTCATGCTTGATCAGAAGAGTAATGCAGATATCATAATTACTATCTTACGTTGGCTACAAATATAAAGAATGTTATAAAATCAACCTTAGTTGTTTTTTTTGACAGAAGTATGGTTCTCAAAACTCCGTGTGTACATATTCTCTCGATCGAGACAACAAAGCAAGATCAATCGTGGCATCGGAGATATAACTAATTTAATCTAAAATTTATTATAGTAAAAAAAAAATTTACTAAGTAATATAAGGACTTCGGTTCTTAAGATTTGCGTGCGAAGCCGTGGGTAACAGCTAGATAGAGGCAGGAATATGGTACATACCTTCATAATACGCCCAAGAGGCTCACGATGGAACGACTATCAATTATCTCAGCAATGTTTAGAATGTGATAGAAAAAGAATAAGTGAATATAGTGTACTGTTTTCAACGGGAAATTGCGTGCGAAGCCGCGGGCAACTTTTGCAAAAAATTATTGAAATGCGCAGCAAAGCGCGCCGGGCCCGCTAGTACGATATACAATCTTGTTTCACATTTTCTATTTTTAGCATATTTTGCCCTACATTTGTTAAAATTGAATTTATTGAGTCTAAAATTTTTTGATCTGATTGATTTTCTTTCGTATTAAGTAGAAAATAACCTTTTTTGATACTTTTTGCCAATACGTTTTTTCATTTTTACATTTTCTTAAATCTTTGACGTCAGTAATTTCGATTTTTATCAAATGTGTTCCAGTTTCACCTGGAGTAGTTATTTTTTTCCTTTCATTCTCGCATTGATATTGTAGTTGTTGAGATATAAAAATAGACTAACTTTTGTTTTTTTTCTGACTGAATAATTTAGCGAAATCATCTTTACAATTGAGGCGGTCCATTCCAAAACTCACAAAATCCATTTTTTTCGAAATTGAGTTATTGGTATCACTGCATTTAGCAGAAAGAGAGGAATAAAGCAGTCAGGTCATATCTTTCCAAAACTAACTGTATCATATGGATATTTAATGCTAAAAACTAGGTGTCATTTCCAAAACTCACTTAATTTCAGTAATGCTATTCTAAAACTAGCATAATCCATCAGCCAATGGGATGGCGTTATTAATGTCATGTGATCATTAATCATCTATCATTACAAAACTATCTTTATCCTCTTACCCAATGGGTGGCCTGGATTCAGTCACATGACTTTGTTTATGTTTGTAATTTTGTCTTGCCTCTGTATTGCTGCCTGTGAATTGTTCTGTATTCACTTAATATTTTTACAATCTAAATAAGTTAATTGTGAAGTTGTAATGAGTTTATCAGAAACCATTTTACCAACTCCACCTAAATAAATCAAGAAGGAAATCAAATCCTGAATAATGGAAAAAGACAAAGGATAAGAGAAAAAGGTAAGCAGAATAATAACCTACAATTTTGGCTTATGTAGGCTAAGGTTTATTGAATTATCTGTTTGGATACATGATATTCCAGCCATACAATTGTTAAGCATCGGATTAATGGATGTTTTAACTAATGTGAGTTTAGATAAGCATGAGTCCGGATTTCATAAAGTTGTCGATTGTTGTTTTCCAGTCATCGGTCATTGTTTGTAGATGTGTGGTCATTGTTTAAATAGCTCTAACCAATTTTACTTTCTTTAAAACCTTTAGCCTGATGAATTTATTTGTTTTCAGGCACATGCCTACTCAAATGCCAGAACCTCCAAGATGTTTTCATAACGGCCCAACATACAAATGTAAATCACTAAGGATGTCTGACGTAAAGGAGTTCCATGATGCATTTTATAAATACCCTGTGAAGACTCAGCAAGATACATTCATCCTGAAACATATTGAAGTGTCATTACCTCAAAGAGAAAGATCCAAACAAAATGGTGGAAAGAAGAGCGTCGCAGTTAAGTACCTAGTAAAAATTAAGGGGACCAAGGACTTTAAGATTCAGGTATGTCAGAAAACATTTCTCGGAATTTTAGGTGTTAGTAGATTTCGTGTTAACAACATTGCGAAAAATTATGCCACAACCGGACAGATGCCTGTTGAAAAAAGAGGTGGCGCTAGGCTCATAGAGAAATTCCGCATTAAAAGAAAAGTGTAAAATCATTTATTGAAAAGCTAAAGGGAGTAGAATCTCACTATTGCCGAGGAAGAAGTTCCAGGCAATATCTCAGTTGTGAATTAAATATTTCAAAACTTTGGAAAATTTACAACTCTAGTGTAAACGAGTCTTTAAAAGTCAAAAGGACTTTCTTCAGGAATATTTTCTGCCAATATTACAATATTGGAATTGGTAGACCAGTGACTGATGCTTGCTCAAAATGTATTGAACTGCGTGAGAAAATCAAGGTTGAACAGAACCAAGTACACAAAGTAGAATTGATGATTCAGTTGAGAGTTCACAAGCTTCGAGGTAAAGCTTTCTATGCCAAACTTAGAGAGGAAAGTGATAATATGGTTACCTTTTCATTTGACTGCCAAAAAAATTTAGTTAACCCTAAGGTACCGGACCAAGCAGCTTACTATAGCCGCCAGTTGTACACTTACAACTGTACAGTAGTGAAGGGTTCTTCAATATAAAAAATAACAAATGAGAATGTTTTTATATATACATGGCAAGAAAACGAGCACAGTAAAAGTTCAAATGAAATATGTTCCATAATTTTTGATGTTTTGTCAAAAAGTGACCTGAGTTCGTTTAAGACAATTCGATTGTGCGCTGATGGTTGTGGAGGGCAGAATCGTAATTCTATAATGGTGAATATGTTAAGCTACTTTTTGTTGAACGTTACCCCTGCTAATATCAAGAATATTGAACTTATATTCCCTGTACCTGGCCACTCTTTCCTTCCTTCTGATAGAGTGTTTGGTCGGATTGAGAAGACACTTCGAAAGATACCAACCATCACTAATCCAAAAACCAACATTGACCTATTTGCTGAGCATGGCACAGTACGCATATTAGGTGTAGACTGTTCAGTTTATAACTGGAAAGAAACTGCTGCTGAATATTTAAAACCATTGAAAGCATGGCATTTTAAATTTAGTCTTGTTAAGAGATTTGTTTTTAGCAGAAACATTCAACGGAACAGGGTGTTGGTAAAAGGGGAGAGGAGCTACAACTCCAATTGCGAAAACCCCAAGTGTTTGACAAAACCTGGTAAATCTATTAAAGATATAGTTTTGTAAGCAATCAAAAAAGGAGTTCTAATCAAAAAGGCAAAATTAACAGACATCGCAAAATTACTAAAAAAACATTTTGGTGATGATTGGGATCAAAGAGAAGACCTTCAGTTCTTCAAACGTTTGATGATGGAAAACGAGGGAATCACAGAAGAGGAAGTACCAGATGTGGAAGAGTATTGTGAAGGTCACCAAGCCCAAAAAGATGATTTTGTAGTTTAGTTACGTGTTTGATGTATAATAAAAATTATATATAAATAACCATTCTTTTATATTTCGCCATACTCCCAGTGATGGTCAATTAAAAGAATAGCCCCTAAGTTAGTCAAAATCACAACATTTAATTTGTTTTAAGTGTTTTATGTTAGCCAAAATTAAAACGTGTCATGACATAACTAACTTTATCCTAACACCATCTTTCCAAAACTATCTTTATCCATTGGTGTCAGGGCAAAACTAACATTATCCAAACTTTAATGTTAATTCTGGAAAAAACTAGACATCTAAAGTGAAAAAGGTTTACACTATTTTATGAAAACATGTATCCTTCACCTGAAGAAAACAAAAAAATAACATTTTACTGTAAAGTTATTAAATTAAACGTTTTTATTGTATCCTGAAAAATTTCAGGAATTGGATTATGTAAGTTTTGGAATGGACCGCCTCAATTATTATCATATTCAGAATCAGAATCAAAATCAGATGATGATGAGCTAAATGAAACAGCCGTTTTTAACCGTTTGGTTCCTTTTTGATTAGAAGAAGAACATTTCTTAAACTTGTTTTCATTTTCAATTTTTTTAACACCCTGTTCTAATTCAATTAATTTGTTTCGACCAATGTCTTGTACTCTCTGAATAAGATTGAAAGGAAAACTTATTGAACTATGTTTTTTAATTACGGATTCAAAAATAAACATTAGAGTTTCACAATTTTGTTCTTCAAGTAAATAATAACTTTTTTTATCCTGAGATAGATCGCCAGAAATCATATAGTAATTTAGTAATGTATCGCATAAATTTTGGAAAATCCACAAAAGTTGAACGGCAACAGGACTCATAATGATTTCTTTAGATTTTTGGAGTTCTCCAACCAGTTGCTGCCAGGTATCTAGACTCCTAAACCCTATCATATAAAGATTTTCTATAATCTGCGTTAGAGTAATTACAGTTAAAAGTGATTGTGTCGTACCAGATGTAGACTGTTGCTGTTGCTGCTGTGGTTGTTGTTGCTATTGCTGCTGGCGATCTTGTTCAGTTTTCATATGCTGTGGCTGTGTGAGTAGCTGTCTTAATATCGTTGCGTTTTGTGATCCTGATGAATCTGATGTTAAGTCGACAGACAATCTGTGACTCCATTACTAAAACAGTATTTAAAAAATATAATAGTAATATAAAGAGCTATATTTTTATAAAATCATATGTTGTTAAAATATTATAGTTAGGGTAAAATTTCAGATGACAAATCCATTACAATCAATACATGAATAAGAGAAACAACTATATTAGTGTTAAACAAAAATTAAATTTCAATTCGCATACCGGTATATGAGTGTTGATAGCTTGAAATCTTGCTAACAAGTCAGACACTGGCGCTAATCAACTTGCTGGACTGTTTATAAAGGATAAACGTATGACGCAAACTCGTGCGCTCTCTCTCTTCCTGTCCCTGCTCCAGCCACTTATTCATTAACAAGTACTCGCAATTATTCTACATATACTGTTTTACAAAATTTACTTTTTTTATTTTTATATTTAACTTAAATAATATTTAAAGGTAAATCCTTTCCAAAAACATTCGCAATTTTGTGGTATAACACAAGCTATATACTCATCTTATCTGTCGATACTAATGAAACTGTTTTATCAGTCTTCATTTGTAAATCAATTCTATTCTGTAATATATATTTATTTATTGAAATGTAATTAAAATTATTAATTTCACAGTACAAATATTTTATCGGTAAAATAAACTGTAATGTATCAATGCTTTCAATGCATTCTGATTCCAATCTTTCAAATAACGAAGTGTAATACAACCGTATATAGTATTTTGGGGTTTCACTTACGAAAATTTTGTATCTCTGTTAACACATTTCCAAACAATTTCTATCTAAATAGAGCATATTTTTAAATCGAAAAATATGATACCATTAATTTTTATCTGTAATATAATTATGATGTGAAACAAAATCTGCAACAATAACACCTTTCTGTGTACAAAAAGTTCCAAAATACAAATTTAGACCGTACATAGATGTTACGTATTCTAAATTATGTTCATAATTTTTATACAAAAAATAACTAGCTTTCCAATTAAGATTCAATATTTTCTTATTCAGATTAATTCCCTTACTATACAATTGTCAAAAATAATCGCATTCTATTAGTTTCAAACTTTCAAATTACACTTTACAGTAAAATTAAAAGTTTCAGCTCATCAGGAAGTTTATTTATCAAGTCCATTAGCATAGTGGACAAACAATCATTAGTATGCTGTTGCAACACACTTGCACTGCGCGTGGCTTAATTGCACTAGATTTTCCGCATACTTATGCAACAAAGTTGCGCGTGGCTTAATCACACTGGTATTTCCTATGCTGATGCAACAAACTACCTTGCACTGCACGTGGCTGGTATTTCCTAGTCATGCGCGTTTACACTGCGCAATCACCTAAGTATTACATCGTTACGCTAACACGTCACAGTTGTATGACGACACAAGTCTTATGACGAAATGTTCTTACAACTCAAGGTCGAGGTCATCGCGTGACCTTGAATGTCAAGGTAATCGGCTGACCTAGAAATCCAAGTTCAAGGTCATCTGGTGCCCTTGAAATCCAAGGTCATCGCGTGACCTTGAAGGCCAAGGTCGACAGGTCAACGACCGACCTTGTCGGGGTCAATGACCTGAGTAGGCAGGAGGGGGGAAGGCATTGACCTCTGTGGGCGAGGGGGGTGGAGGGGGGATTGTTGATTCCGCATTCCTAAGTGATGACGTCATGTGACCTTGTGCTCCAGAACATACATTTCCTCTCTACTTGAAGAGGCAGTACCATTAGTTGTAAAAACTACTAGGAGGAACGCACAAAATTCAAAAAAGAAGAAAACATGTGATCAAAACGAAAATAAATAAATATAAAAACAATCTGCCAAAGGAAAGAGTTAATAGACATTTTCAAAAAATAATTAATTGTTTGAATATTAATAATTCACTGCTCTGTAAGATTAGAGAATTGTTAACTTTTTACAGCTATTCCTAAACAAAAAAAATAAATTTTGTCAATTTACCAATATGTTTGCCAGAGTAAAACTTTTGTGTCTGTATAAATATTTAATCTAGCCTTTGACTTAATTAAACAATATACTACTTAAAGTTTGTTTTTTTTAACCCTACAAACAATTTAAATATTTAAAGACAGTGTAATAAAAGTTTACTGTTTCAAATCGCAGCTTTCTTCTAGTGTAAAATAAGTTAAGTCCATGCAATTAGTGTAAACCATGTTAAGTCCAAGCCAAAAAAGTTTTACATTTTTTTCTAATAACAGAAAACATTGTTATGTTATTTTGAAGTATAGTACCTTTTAAGGTAATACACAAACTATATTTAAATGAAAATAGGAGGTCTGCAGGAGTAAAATGTCCACAAACTATTAAAAAGTGTAGGTTTCAGATTTACTGAAAACTTCAAACGTGAATATCTCAAAACAATGTTTTTGGACTTAACACTTTACGCAGCTGGCATAGATTTGTAATGCTACACGAACACAATAAGCTAAAAAAATAAGTTTGGGATTCCGGGTGCTATACACGGAAAAAAGGGCTGGGCTTGAACGTGTTAAATATTTACCGCTGTATAAAACTAACCAAATTACCTGGAACGTTTTTGTTCCGATATATACGTTCTCGCGGAAGATATAATAATAACCCCTCATGCAGAGTTTATCCAGCTACCTCCAACAACAACGACCTACTAAATGATGAAAGTATTGTAAATATTTTAGGGGCTACGACAGAAATAAGACGTGATATGGTCGAGTATGTGGCAGGATATGTGGCTAGGTCATTGAGGTCTAAAATAGTATGTGTGAGTTGTTGCGGTTTGTTAGTAAGTAGTATTACCAAGACAAACAGTTTAAGGGGAGATGTACGCCTAAATCGTAAAAAAAAATCAAAAATGTTTTTTTTTTTCTCTTAAAGTATGGAGTTTTCGAGAAAGTAAGTCGAGTGATATATAATACTTGCATATTTGGCCGTTGCTTGGTAAAAATATAAATTTTTGAAAAATGACTGATCGCTGTCAGCAGGAATAAAATAGCACTGTAATAGTTGCCATGCGAGGTTGAATAATCCAGTTAGTGCAAGTATACATACACACAACTGTACTGCTAATGTTTATCATATTGTTGTGTTGGGTAACCTGTTATTACTTTGTTTATTTGACAGTTTTCATTTGGTTATTTTTGTATTTTGTTTTGTTTACGAACAACTCAGTATTGTGAATTGTGATTAGTAAAGTAGTTGTGTTTTTGTTATATTTCTATAGAGAAATAATGCCTAGAACAAATAAACTGTGTAAGAAAAGGAATTTTAGAGGAAACCAGTACAAATCTACTATACCATCTATTAATAGGCCTAGGTGAGTCTAATAGTGAATTGCCTAATGTTTTGGTTAGCCCTAGTCCCTGTAGCTCAAGTAGGCCACACTAGAATCTCAGGCCTCGCTGCTGCCCTGCCGCTGGCTGCGTGACGTCACGGTAAGAGGCGGGCTCCGGCTCAACCATCTCGGCGTTTCGCACCCTCATATTGTAGAGAAGGTATAGCATGACCGGTGGCTTCGAGATGCGCCGTAGGCAAAGACGGAACTAAAGTGGTGGGGGGTGGAGCGGCTCAGTCTGTTGCCGTATTTAGCCTTGTGAACTTCGGTCACCAGTCTTCTATACGTGCCGCCCTAAAAACATTCGCTTGTGCCAATTCACGAGTTGTAATACAATTTGTGAATTAATTGCGTTGTGCTCATTTTGTTATAATTGTATTTATAAAGATATAAACTAATAAAAAACATTCAGTTGAATGTATTTCCATTACATTAGTGTTATAAATAAAACAAAATAGAAGTGGCTATGGACGACGCTAGTCTGAGTCACCTGTCGCCTGTTGTTTACTAACGAACTACGCAGTTTCGCCGATTGCGCCGAGTTAACTTGTTGTTGTTTTGTTTAATGTTGTAAAATGTTTACAAAATGAAGCGTAGTGCATCATCTCTTACTGAAAACACTTTACAGAGAGTGTTAGAAGACGATAGTGATGTTGTTGTGAGTGATAGTGAAACGGAGAGTGAAGAGTCTTCTAGTTTAGGTTATGAGAACACAGACAGTGACCCGGATTATCACCCTGAGTTGCCTTCAACTTCAAATACTAGTAGGCCTAGACTAGATAACTTGTTATTTAGAGCAAATGTTCATAATGATATTTCGTCATCTGAGGATGATGCCCCAGACATAGGACTTGACTTTGAAAGTCCCCCTAGACCTAGGCCTAACCTACAAACAAGGCCAAGAGGTCGGCCAAGTAATGTAGGCCTATTAATTGTCTGAAACCTCCTCTTCAGATTCTGAGGATGGTATGGGATGGGATGAGGTGGAAATGGATGGGAATATTGGTTTTTGCCATCAGTTTTCATTTGATGAGCTAACGGGTCCAAAACATGCTCCTCCTCGTAACTCCTCCCCGTCAAATTATTTCAAACTTTTTTTACAACAGCCCTCCTAGAAACATTTGTAAAATGGACCAATAAGTATGCCACAGAATTTATAAATAAAAGTCAATTAAAACCACACAGCCGGGCAAACACCTGGAAACCTGTGTCTCTCTTAGAGATGCAGGCCTTTTTAGCAATGCTAATAAATATGGGTATAAAAAAACAGCCAACTATTTACAGCTACTGGTGGACCAGTTCTAGTCAATTCATTGCCTGGTTCCCAAGAATGTTTAACAGGAATAGATTTCAAGCAATATTGAGATTTTTGCATATGGTCGACACAGTTCCGCTTGCAAAACCAGGTGAGCCATATTATGATGCGTGCGCTCGGTTCAAACCACCGATTGACCATGTACATAAGGTTTTTAAATTTCATTTTTCCCCCGGTCAAAACCTTGCGATTGACGAGTGTATTATAAGTTCCAAATCGCACAGTCAGCTGAGGCAGTACTTACCAAAGAAGCGACATCGGTGGGGAATAAAGCTTTAGATGCTATGTGACTCGGTCACCCATTACTGCTTGAATTTCTTTGTCTATAAAGGGGCGAATGGCAGTGACAAAGATGAAATTAAATCTAATGGATTGGGCTATTTGATTGTGAAAAGACTTTTGGAGATGGCTGGCCTATTAAATAAAGGCTATCACATTTTCTGTGATAATTTCTTTACTTCTCTAAAGCTTGCTAAATAACTTTACAGTAAATGTACATTTTTTACGGGTACCATGCGTATAAACCGCAAAGGACTTCCTGATTCAGTAAAACCTAAGTTCAAAGTGGGAGAAAAGAAGTACTTCAAAAAAAGATGAAGTTTAATTGAGTATTTTTATTCTGATAACAACTTAATATAAGAAAAGTTAAAATTAAACTTTAATTTACTTCTAAACCAAATGTTTCAAATAGCGTATTCTTTTAGTTGGTCTGTAATTTTGTTTCTCATAAATATTGTTGAATATCAGTCAAACATGTGAAAAAGCCATACATCTTTTTTGTTTATCTGTTAGCCTATGTATCTAGGGGTATGTAAAAAAAATATGAACACTCTACCAGGTCTGAGACCTGAGATATTGCAATTTTAGTAAATCCCAACAACGGTTTTCAAATAAAAAAATTTCTGATTATAATATTTTTATTATTTTTTGGAGTTGAGATAGGTTAGTGAATGTACTTTTTATTTATTTTAAATATATTAATTAAATATTATGCATAGTTTCATGGTGATACCTCAAATAGTTTTCAAGATATTAATTTTTTAAGCTACAAGTTACATTGCAAGACGCGAAATCCGAGGCCTAAAATCGCGTTAAATTAAGAAAATTATAAAATTTGTCACAATTGTGCCAAGTTTCATCAAAATCTAAAGAGGTGGGTGTCAAATTAATTCTTTACTGAGTGATTTAACATGGAATAACCCTAGGGCATTTTTGCATTTTTTGTGTCAATTATTTTATCAATGTTTACTTTACACAAGTCATAAACTGCAGTCGCTGTCTTGATTTGATTTTCGTCTGAAAGTTGAAGGCTGGCTTTTCTAAAAATTCTCTTAACAGTTCCTCCCAAGCCATCACATATTGATTTCCCGTGGCTTGTTGCAAATAATGAATGTTCGGCTTTATTCCAAAGTCTTCATGATGGTTTGTTAGGTTTTTGAAACTCTATTTCTATTTTTGTATTGACCAGCACAACCGTCAGTGAAATAATGAACTTGGTTTATTTCGGGATGATTTTCTTTCAGTCAATTCGAAATTTCTTTTTGTACGTAATTCACAAAACAAGTGACATATTGTAAATCATCACTTATGAAACAATGGTTTGAAATTAAACTTTATCATCCTTTTTCAAGTAGAGACCAACTGGATGAATTGTGCATCCACCTCTGTTCTAGTGATAACTTTCGATTTCATTTTGAATGGTGTAAGAATAATTTTCACTGAAATCCATTACTACAATTGAAGACCCCGGTGCAAGAACGAGACAACTCCATTTTTTTCATATTGTTAGATTTTTACTGTTATTGGCTCACAAAAAAATTCTCTATCATTGACTGCAACAACTATACAGCTCCAATAAACAGACTATGAGCTACAATGGTGATGGACTTATACTGTGGATTTGGCCGATGCAAGAATCAGACAACTCCTGGAGCAGTCTGGTTCTTGCACCGGATGTAGTTCAATTTTTATCCACTAGAGTCGTTAGTGTCAGAATCGTGTTGTTGTTTGGAGTATAGTATTGTGAAATTGCACATTGAGGTTATTGTTTGGTGTTTATCCTTTCTTTTTGTTAAATATGATTGATAATTCTTTATCATTTTTGCACGAAAGTGATCCAGATGACACAGATAGTGATCCGGACTTCATTCCTTCAAATGATAACTGTAAGTCGACAACTAGCCTAGAACAATCAAGTGTTCCATCAACTTCTGACACAGGTTCTAATCATAGGTTATTAACACTCTAAGTGGCAAGTCTGAGACGTACGATTCACGCCGCCGTGAGGTGGCAAGCGCCGTCACAGCCATCGCTTCACATTTAAGGCTGTTGCTCCGCAACCGTCCATTATTTTTAGGCCTAGTTTGAACTATCGCATTCTCCATGAAATTCTCTATACATATCATATAATATAGTGTGTATTCATGTTACTAATGTTTACTGGCTTAAGGGGACCACGTAACCTCTATCCTTCCCATGTTAATTTTGCCAACTTTATGTACCTTTATCTCAAAAACTATAAAAAATGTGTGCTTGAAATTTTTACCCTATGTACTATACACCTTTTTGTACACATTTATAACTTTTTGTAATAATTGGTTCATAGTAGGAGTTTTGTTAATTCTTTTGTAAGTGTAAACAAAATTATTTAAAAAAAATATGTTTTAATTTTGTAAAAAATGCTTACGTATAATTTACAACAACCAAAAGTTATAAAAATGTAGAAGACTATAAGACAAACACAAAAAAAAACTGTATCTTGATATCTTGTATGGTTGCTGAGAAAAAGGTACATACATAATAAAAAAGTAAACTTTCGGAAAACGCAAAAGAAAGAAAACAAAGAGAATTTTTGACATTACCTATTTATTTAATACGATCCAGATGCATATGATGGTTGTTCTGGCCCCTTTTCCTCAGCATACAACTCCTCCAGTTTCTTTTTAGATAGTTGTTTTGACTGTCTGGCTTTTTTTGAATTTCTGCATTTAGTCGATCCGCTCTCCATATGCGCTGGTCATCAAAGGTTTTGAATACTTTTGCAGAGTGTTTTCCAACTTGAAGGCCCAAATTATTCAGAACCAAGCACTTGCTGATGTTTCCTTTGTTGAAGGCACTAACTGCATCATAAGCTCCCAGTTGAAGTGTTTTTAGTTGAACAAATGTATTCTTCGGAATTCGGTTCCATACTACATTGTTGAAGGATTCATTGGGGTTCTGGCTTTTTCCATGCAAGCATTTTTTTAGTAAATCAGGTGCAGCTAGATCCTTGTATATAGGCTTTACAACCTCCATGATAGCTTCAGGCAGATGAAAATGTGAAGTATGGTCATATTTTTCATTAACAAACACACAAATTTGCTGCTCACAACTAGTCCATGAGGAAAATTTCTCAGTGTATAGCAAACTTCAAAAAATTGTTTCAAGCATTTATACTTATCATATTTTTATAATTTATACACCATTTTAAACAGGAAAAAGAGTAGAATTATTTTAAATTATAACCTGAAAATTGACAATTTTTCGATTTTTTGGTTACACGGTTCCCAAATGAATCCAACAGTTTTCTTTTGACTTGGCGGCAGACGACAGAACAGCTGGCTGCTCGTCTCGTCACTGTTTTGTTTGGCGGCTTTGCGTACTGTTATTGTCAGTATCGCGTTGTTTGTGTTACCGGTAAATGTTTAGGTTATTTGTTCGTCATGGAAAATGTTGGTTCTAGTGATATTCTTGAATTATTGCAAGAGGAAACTATTAGTTCTGACGAGGAAGGTGATGTGCCCGCTGATGAAATACCGGATAATGTTTCGTTGCGAGATATTTCCTCAAGCAGTGAAGACGAAAACCAACTTAGTGATGAAGATTTAAGTGCATCTGACTCTGAAACCCCCCTTGTACATAGACTTCCACAGCCCCCACAACCGCTTGCTTGGATCCAAGTACTTCCACCCGAGCCAGACAGAAATATTGAAGCTGAGTTCAGCGTAAGAAACCCTGGTATCAAAGACTGTCCTGCCAGAAACTCTAGGCCTGTGGAATACTTTTACCTTTTCTTTACTAACTACCTATGGAAGCTGATAACAAACGAAACTAACTTTTATGCTGCAAAAACTATGAGAGACAAAAGAAATTCTGGTGAGCTTAGACGATTTTCTAGGCTGAAAGAATGGGTTGACCTCACAGAAAGTGAAATAAAAACCTTTATAGCATTGATACTAAATATGGGACTAGTAAGGCAAAAAAACATAGTAGATTACTGGAGTACCAAAAGTAATAGATACCATCCATGTTTTCCCGAGAACATGACTCTGAGAAAATTTCAACTTATTAGCTCTATGTTTCATGTAAGCCGCTCTCAAAATGTACAACGTAGTGATCCAAATTTTTTGATCCATGGAATAAAATTAGGACATTTTATGATTATTTCAATTTAAAACTAAAAGAGCATTTTGTACCTGGGCAAAATCTTGCAATAGACGAGTCCCTCATAGCCATGAAAAACCGTTGTGTATTTATAATGTACATGCCGAATAAAGAACATGCCCGGTATGGGATAAAAAAATTTGAGATGTGTGATAGCAACACAAATTATGTTTTGAATGTGGCACTGTACACTGGAAAAGACTTTTTAACACAAAATCCAGGCCCATTCACAAAAAAAGTTGTGATTGACCAGTTAACTTCTTGTAACCTTCTAAATAAAGGTCATCATGTTTTTACAGATAATTACTACACCAAACTCCCACTGGCCCGTGAATTACTAAGTACGAAAACATTTTTGACTGGAACAATAAATAAGAATTCTAAAGAATTGTGTAAGAATATCATTGCTGCTCAGTTGGGGGAGCAAGAAAGTATTTACTATAGGCAAGGTGAAATTTTGCTTGTAAAATACAAACAAACAAAATTTAGGAAACCTGTATATTTATTGACAACTGGCTGTCACGGTGAAAATAAATTAATTACCAGCAAAAGTGGACTGCAAGCAGTAAAACCAGTTGTTATAAATAAATACAACTTAAAAATGGGCGCTGTGGACAGCAGTGACAAGAGTATTTATCACCTTTCTTGCGCAAGACAAAGCAAGAAGTATTGGAAAAAGATATTTTTCAATATGCTTGACATCGCGATTTTCAATGCCTACATATTGTATTTCCAAAACTCAGACAAGCCTATGGCAAGAGATGATTTTGTAGATTCAGTGGTTCAAGAATTAGTAAGAAAAGAAACCATTCCCGACACTTTGGTTGCAGGTCCACACCAAGTAGGCCCTAGTAAAAAACATGCAATTGTTCATTTTGAAGGAAAAAAAAGAAAGGGTTTGCATAATTTGCGCAAAAGACCCTACAGTAAAGAGAAAGAAAAGTGTATACTGGTGCCCAGGCTGCAACTGTGGCATTCATCCACTGTGCTATGACAAACTAAGCCACTATTATAGGCCCTACACTACTTGGAGGAAAAGACAAGCCCCTTCTAGTGACTCGGAGTAAAAAGATCAGTTTGTACATAGATGTAGTTTTTCCCATATAACTTTTTTGTTATTGTAAATAGAAAAAAAAATTATAAAAAGTAATTTGTTTAGAATAAAATTTTGTATATTCTGTGCATTTGACATTATTTTGTAGCTCCAGTAGTTTCAAAGTGACGGACAGTAGAACTCAAAATATATTTTTTCAAAAACAAAATCTTTACACATCTACAAAGATATTCATCTGAAAATACAGGTAAGGAACCAAATAATATATTTATTCTTATTCTGTAGATCATAAGGAAAACAAAAATATATAATGTTGATAAGTAATCACTTAGACAATATTTTCTAAAAATAAGTTTAACGATCACGGCAATTTACCCGAAAACGGCCTGCCACTGAGACCACAAATGACCGCCACTTAGAGGGTTAATTCAACCTATAGCTTGTTCTACATCAAACTTAAATGATAATAATAGCGAGTCTCTAATTAAAAAAACAAATAGTAAGAGTAGGAAACGTCAAAGGAATGAGTCGCAATGGAAAAGGAACACTTATAAAAAACAGAGAGCTAGCGGTGTTGAGAATGTAAATTCTTTAGGAAATGTTATTCCTGTTCGCACAACAGGTCCTAATTGCCAGTGTAGGAATAAATGCTTTTCAAAAATCTCTGACAACATCAAACATGACATTTTGAATAACTTCAATACTATATCGAGTAGAGAAAAGCAAGACATTTACATCAGTGGTCTTATTTCGTTAGTAACCATTCAGAGACGTAGGCCAAAAACTGGTAAAGGACAACAACGAGCTTACTCGTGTAATTACAAAATAAAGTTGGGTATTTTTGAGCAAATTGTGTGCAAAAAGAAAAGAGTTGAAAGAATTATACGTAACTTACAAGATGCGAACCCAATACCTACAGACAATCGCGGGAAACACCATAACAGGCCTAATAAAATTCCATTGGAAAATATTAAAAATATTGATGAGCATATACAAAGTTTTCCATCAAGAAGTTCACATTACAGTAGAAACAAAAACCCTAATGTTAAATAACTCTCACCTGACTTAAGTTTAAGCAAAATGCATAAACTTTACTTAAAAAATTACTAACCACAAATTTATGACAAATTAAATAAAGGTGAACAGTGCAAGCCAGTTGTATCATACGACTTTTATTGCCGTCATTTCAATGAACAATACAATCTGCACTTTGGTGCACCAAGGTATGATACGTGTCAGACTTGTGACCAGCTAGAAAATGGAATGAAATTATAAAAAGACCCAATAATTTTACAAGAACTTAAATTAAAAAAGGAAATACACTTGAGGAAGGCTGGTGAGTTTTACAATGATTTGCAAAAACTGTCAACTGTGGCTAAAGAAAAAGATGACGTTGAATTGATTTCATTTGATTTTCAGCAAAATATGCCTTTACTTTCCGTTCCTAGCGGGGATGTGTTTTATAAAAGACAGTGGGTCTACAACTTTACAATATGTTCAGCTAAAAAGGGGAAGTCTTATTGTTTTATGTTTGATGAAACAACTGGTAAAAAGAGGCAAAATGAAGTCATTAGTATAATTGATCACTTTTTAAAGAATGAAGTAGATGAAAATATAAAAACATTATACATATTTTCAGACAACTGCTCAGCGCAAAATAAAAATTATGTATTACTCCAACATCTGTACACACTTGTGAAAGGCTATAAAAGATTCAATAGGATAATACACAGATATCCTGAACCAGGTCACAGTTACCTACCATGAGACCGCACTTTTGGAGTAATCGAGAAAGAAAGGCGGAAAATAGAAAGGGTATATATACCCGAAGACTATAAACATATGGTTCAAAAAGCTTCAGAAAAGTTCTTAGTTGTCAACACAGGCCAGTATATGTTTAAGAACTTCTCAGAACATTTCAGTGACACATTTCTAAAACTAAATACAGTCTATGCTGTAGTAAATGACAGTGGTCAATCAAGCAAACAAATTAAAGCCAGAAAAGTTAAGAAAGGTGTGAAATTTACAATCTCTAAGTACAGGTGTATTGAATACAATACAAATGAAATGTTATGTAGTACCACAGCATCATCTTTGATTAAAGATGCTTTCATGTTAGAGAAAAAAGGTCCAAGTTTTTCACTACCGGATCCTAATAATATTTTGTATCATGAAGCATTAGGTACCAAGAGAAACAAGTACAATGATGTTCTTCAACTTGCAGCAAAGTATGTTCCTCAAGATTGCCAATGGTTCTACAGCACATTAAAGTCCAGTGATAATGAAGTACCTAGTAAAATTGGTGAACTAAGTGGGGAGGACAGTGATAACTGAGTTGATAAGCCTAACAATGAAGTAATCAAACAACTTAAAATGCTCTTTTTTATCTAAATAATCTGACATATTCATCTAATACAATGTTTAAATGTTTTAGTGCAATAAATTATCATTTTATTAAGAAAATAGTATAGTTTTTTATTACTAACCCTGAAAACCAAAGGTGTTCGGGGCAAAAAACCAGACAACTCCATTTTTATATGGCCGATTGTTGCTATGTTACTCATTTTAAGAAGTATTTTTGAAACATTTGTGTAAAATAAGGCTTAAATGTAACCAAATTTACTGAAAAATTATTGTTTTTGGAGCTACCTGAATCTTGCACGGGGGTCTTCAATTGCTGTATTCAAAGGCGGATCTTCTTTCAGTTTTTTGAAAGTTTTAGACTGTGATTTTGTAATATATGAATGTGGGATTAGGTTTTCTACAGATTTTCTCAGTAAAGAAATAAAGTCTTCAACGCTGATTGATTGCTTAACCATTTCTGTCCTGTCAGTATTAACCCATTGGCTTATAATTATTTCTTCTTCTAAATCATAACCTTCGCTCAATTTTGCAGTTAAGTATTCAATCAGGGCATCATCAGACGGATAGTTGTAACAATGGCGTAGCATACACTCACTGTTTTCAACATTACAAACCAACATCTTGATCAAATCTTTGTAACTTTCTTCAATTTTTACAGCATCTAGTAACAATTTCACATTCTGGTGTATGCTGCATACACATACTGTATGGGTACTTCCTGACCCAGCAAGGACACACCACTTTGGTCTTAAACTGGAAAATTTCGAGAATCCTATTTTCAAGTCGGGGCATTCCCATTTAAAACAAGAGTAAAGCTCTCTCAAATTACTGAGAATAAGTCTTTTTTGCATATAAATATTTTTTTAATGCTCACTTTATCTTTTGCTCCGGGTAAAACTCTTGAATCCTCATCACTTTGTCACAAGTTTAACTGTGTTTTCGGAGAGTGTGTTATCTTCTTTAGGGTCAGGGATAGCAAGGATACCTTTCTCTCGTTTAAGTGTTCTTGCTTGTTTTACCATATATTCGGTCACCTGAAATTCTGTAGCAACGTTTTTCTGGCTCAAAGATTCTGGCACCAAAGTCAGAATCTGGACTTTTTGGAATCTCCCAACAGACATAAGTATTTCTTTTAAAAGGCCCACGAGCTTATAAAAATCTGCATTTTCATAACATTTCTTTCATCTTCTTTTTCGTCTTCTGACATTTCAATGTCATAATCTAGAGCTTTGGAGATTTTTTCTTTATTTCTTTTGTTACTTTTTCAACTTTTCTTTTGTAATACGATCCCTTACTATGTGATGACAAATTATGGAGTTTAATTGGAGTTACCCAAATCATCTAAGACTGCATTTGTTTGTGAAAGTGAGACATTTCTAGATTTAAATGAATCAAATTCAATCATTAGTTCGTCATCAGATTCATTTTCAGTGATTTTAGTTTTTTCTTCACAGAAGTTTCGACATGAAGGGCTTATCTTTTGTCCAGGTTTAATAAAAATATTTTTTTTACACAATTGTTTTGAAAAACTTAAAGATACACTTCTTAGTTACCTTTTTATTGGCTTTTTGTGTTTTTTTAATGGATCTATGCATACTGTTTGATATTTTTCAAACACATTGAGAAAGTAGTAGCTGTGATGGGAACTAACATTTTTATATTCAATTAAATTGATTCCAGATCTAAGTTGAATTAATTCTTTTTCTTCCTCAGTTAATTCTGATACAGATTGTAATTTTTTGGAAAGTGTATAAGTTGTCTGAAAACAGTCTGATTGTTTAACTAGTCCAATGCTACAAGCTTGAGGATTTGTCGTTTTGATTTCCGCTTACCCCATTTTAAAAGTCCAAGAAGAAAAATAGGTACAACCTGTAACTAGCCTAATCACTTAGTTTTACACAATCACTGAGTCAGAGAAAATTGACTCTTGTTAATATTTTTAATATAATAATATAATATAATAATAATATAATAATATTTTTATTATTTTTTGGATTTGAGATAGGTTAGTGAATGTATTGTTTCTTTATTTTAAATATATTAATTAAATATTATGCAAAGTTTCATGGTGATATCTCAATTAGTTTTCAAGATATTAATTTTTTAAGCTACAAGTTACATTGCAAGACGCGAAATCCGAGGCCTAAAATCGCGTTAAATTAAGAAATTTAAAAAATTTGTAGAAAAAAAACTATAAGAGATAGAGAAAAAAATTTGGTATTTATCAATAGGATAGCAAATGCAACAATTGTGCCAAGTTTCATCAAAATCTAAAGAGGTGGGTGTCAAATTAATTATTTACTGGGTGATTTGACATGGAATGACCCCATAGTCAATTCGTTGATCTTATTTAACATCAACAAGCCAAAAAAAGAACAAGTGCAACAAAGACAATTTAGGAAGAAACTTGTCAAACAATCAACAGCAGCAGTAAAAAACAACAACAAACGCAGACCATCAGACATAATAGAAGATCAGCGATTAGACGGAACACTCCACTTGATGTACCCACTTGAAAATAGACAAACGAAAGACTGTGCAGTGACAGGAACACACCAGGAGCTATAAAACGTACCAAATTCTTTTGTAAAACCTGTCAAAACAAGCCTGGACTATGTGCCGGAATGTGCTTTGAGATATATCACACTGAAAAAATTTTAAAAATTAATTTCTATTCAATTGCCAAAAGAAAATGTACAAATTTTTTCCAACTTTTTAAACTAGTTTTTTAACATTAATTATAAATGTATGTACTTATTTTATTTTATTCTAAATACTTACTGTATATTGTAAAGCCTGGGACTTTAATTTTATAAGTCAATTACATTCTTGTCATTTAACCCTCCGATGGTTTATTGCCGACGCGTCGGCAGCATTAACGTAACTGCGGTGGTTCATTGCCGATGCGTCGTCAATTGTTTATTTTCAATATTTCATGTGTCCTTCTTTCTCTAAACATGTTGTATTTGGTATCGTTTAAAAACAGCTGATTTCGCTCTTCATTTAGTGAACATTCTATGCTCCTGACGGTGACTAGACAAAAATATTACAATACAAAAACTACCAGCTGTTCGCGCCGTCGTTGTTTACATGCGCTCTCGCGGTCACGTTGACTAGTTGAGGTTAGTATTGTGTTCATAGTGATTGAAAATGGATAATTTACATACAAGTGAGATTGACAGAGAGTTAGATAATCATCTAATTGATTCGAGTGATGGTGAAAGTGACATTGGAGCTGAAGATGTGCCTTCGGACTTTGATTTACTGGATTTTTCGTCTGGAAGTGAAGAGGAGTACGTTCCGGATATTGATGAAATGGAAACTTCAGATAGGGAAGATGTGGACTAATGATCCTCCAAGCCCTTTGATGCCTAGGCCTACTACCCCTCAAAAACATTCCTGTTTTGACTCCTTGGTTACGAGCATATCCACCTGAGCCAGAATTAGATATAGGCCCAAATTTTAGAGTGAGACAACCAGGTCCTAGGCATACCTTACCCAGAAGAAACAGTCCACCCATCTCCTATGCATTGCTATTTTTTACTGCTAATTTTTGGATTACTGTTGTTGACCAAACTAATAAGTATGCTAATAAAATTATTGAAAGAAAAAGAAACTCTGGCACGATTGAAACGGTTTAGTAGGATTAAAAAAAATGGTTTGATGTGTCACACACTGAAATGAAAAAGTTTTTTTTTTCTCTGTTGATAAACATGGGTTTGAATGGTGACAGTACTAAGCCTAGGAGGGCTTTTTGGGACACAAGGCGTTCTCAACACAAATTCCTTCTTTTCCAAAAACAATGGATGTAAACAGATTTGAATTAATTTTGTCTAACTTTCACCTTACAGCTAGAGAAGGAGTTCGCAAAGGTGAGCCGGGCTATGATCCTTGGATCAAAGTAAGATTTTTTCTTGGATCATTTCAACAGTATTTTTAAAAAATTATTTCATCCTTGGCAAAATGTTTGCATTGACGAAAGTCTTATAGGTATGAAAAAACAGATGCCCATTTATTATGTACATGCCAAATAAAAAACACAAACAATATGGCATAAAAAAATTTGAGTGTTGCGACAGCCAAACAAATTATGTACATCACATTGAGCTTTATAGTGGAAAAGATTATTTAGCAACTGAGAATGACCAGCCTTTTACAGAAAGAGTTATATTTGAGGTCATGGAAAAAAGTGCATTGCTAGATAAAGGTCATCACTTATTTACTGATAACTTTTATACTAAAATACCACTAGCTCGCAAACTCATGGACAGAAATACCTACCTAACAGGAACTATACATATATTAGGTCTAAATATTTACCAGAAACTGTGAAAAAAAGCCAAGTTACCTGCTAGGGAAAGTTTATATTTCAGGCAAGGAGATGTGTTAGTTGTAAACTTTAGACAAACAGCAACGCGAAAACCTGTCATTCTCATTTCTACGGCTACCCATGCTGAAGATAAAGTAGTGCAGAGTAAAAAAACTAATATTAGAGGGGTAAAGCCTATTGTTATTCACAAGTACAATCAGTATATGGGTGGTGTGGATGCCAGTGATAAGGCAGTGTACCATAACTCCTGCAACCGCCACACTACAAAATATTGGAAAAAGATTTTTTTCAACATCATTGACATTGCTCTCTTCAATGCGTACGTGCTTTACAAACTAAACACGGACAAGCCTATGCAACGCAGAGAGATTTTATAATTAGTGTAGTGGAATCTTTGGCAGCAATCGAAGAAGATCCTGTGCATGCTCCTGGTCCTGCTGGAGATGGAAGCCATAAACTTGATAAATTGCCCGGCAAGTCAGAGTGGACTTGTGTGTGGTTTGCAAAACCACTGAAAAAAAAAGGGGGAGGTCCAGGTTCTGGTGTCCAGGTTGTAATTGTGGAGTCACAGGGAGTGCTACCACAACTACAACACTTCTGGAGACCCAAGAAGGGAGGTAGGAAAAAGTGCAGCACCTGGCAGTGGGAGTTCGTCAGAATGAACGGTTTCCACAAACGTGCACATATTTAATTTTTTTGTACATATATTTTTTGTTTTTGTAAATAAGTTCATAAAAGTTGATATTTTCTTATTCAGTAATACACTGGGTGTTAAACTGGCTATTTCAGAAATACTAAAAAGTGTTTAGTTTTTATTTTGTAAGAGTGAAAAAGTAAAAGTTTTTTTTACATTTTGCAATTCTTCTTCTTCTCTCCAGAAATGAACAATGACAAATACATGGTAAGTAATTTTTTTACCATATTTTATAATTCTTTAGAATTTCCTGAACAAAAATGATATATAATACTGCTTACCCAAATAAAAAAATATATTTTTTGGAATTTTTTTAAAAACGTCTGCAGAATGCACAAAATAGGCTGAACCACCAGGTATAATACAGTGAAACCATTGGAGGGTTAAAACCCACTTGCCCTTTTAATTTTTAAAAACCCCTTACCTTGTCCTCAATACGAGGTAAGTATAAAAATAGGCTCAAACTGGCTGGGTGCAATGGCGTTGTTTGTTCAGAGTTGACTGCGCGGCAGCCATGGCCAGCACAGCTGGCCAATAGACTGGGGAGTACAAACCCATGTGGAATGTCACCGACCTAGCTGATAAATGGCTGCGGCCAACAGACCCGAGAGGACATTTCCTAAAGACACAATACAGATCGGAAAGGGTTAAAAAAATATAAACAAATTAGCCCTCCAACACATTTTTAGGAAACCCCTGTTTTTAAGACAAAAATATTTGACAAGAAATACTAATGTCCGATCACGTTCATAATTTATTTTTAAATTCCGTATAACATCAGAAATTTAAAAATTCATTTCGAATTATATACAAAAATTCTGTACTCATTTGACAACTGGTGAAACTTACTTTTGTATTTTAAAATTTCAAACAGAAAATTCGCTATCTTTGATACAGTGTAACTTCTAAACGGAGCGAGTTAGAGCGTAGCGGTTGGTACCACCGGATTTCTCGTGTCCTGGCTGAGAGAAAACAGCCAATACTGCACAGCTGTCATTGTTTTGGTGTTTGCTTAACTCTTGTTCATAACCTTACTTTTTCCTCGACATTTTGTGAACTTGTTTTCGTGATTCATGGGGCGATCAAGTGTTGATGTTCATAATGGCAAATAATTGGTATGCACAAGACCGCAATGCCCTATTGTTGCGGAGACGGTTAGCGGGCTACCCGAGTGGCTAGATAACCCGTAACAATGTTCACCTTGAAGAGTAGGAACTCAAGAGATGACTCAGTACATCGGGTTAAAATAAGTTTATTGAAAATAGTCACTTGGCACAACTCTGTTCCCAACACGTAAAATGAAAACACCTGTATAAAATTACTACTGAGAATAAACTATTAACACTATACTTTGTGGTACTTATGTTTCACAATTCCAACATCTAACTATTCTGCCTACTACCGCGGCCGGTTCCTCGCTGTGCAGTCTGCGGAGACTGATCCCAACACCGAGACCGTTCCTCACTGTGCAGTCAGCGGAGACTGATGACTACTCTGCGCCTCGCAGGGCATAACACAGCCCATTAAAAGCGATTATCGCTCTGTACATATCATTGTCCAAAGTGCTAATGATCTGTAGATTGCTGTGTGAGCAGTGACAATTTGTTAATGATAATGTTGTATATCTATTACTTATCTAACGTCTACTCTTCTCACGCTAACACTATTACAGTTATTGATACACATTGAATAATACATACAATCATGGCTACATGATCTTACATACTAATATTATTACAAAATAATGTTACTATACAACACTACCGAGCAATCGGAAGTGCATTAAGCGTGTCTAAAACTTGTGTTGAGAACACAGTGAAACGTTTTAATGAAAGTGGTACCGTTCTTCAAGCTCCTAGGAGTGGACGCCCTCGGAAAACTACAGAACGCAGAGACCGTAAGCTCGTAAAAATATCACGCAACAGACGAGCGAGTGTTAGTGATTTATTAAGTCTAATGAAGAAAGAAGACCCTTCATACGACATAGGCACTGCATCTGTCTCAAATCGACTGCGTGAAAAAGGTATGCAATCATTCTTTGCTATTCGCAGGCCTTTGCTCAACCCTTTGGCACAAAAACGACTCAAGATTTGGTGCAAAGAACGCCGAGGTTGGCTAAAAGAAGCTTGACAGAGGGTTATTTTCTCTGATGAAAGCAGATTCGAACTGTTTCCACGGCGAAAAATTCGTGTCAGGCGTTAAAAAACAGAAAAATGTTTGCCTTCATGCGTTGCTCCTGCTGTGCAACAGGGTGGCGATTCTGTAATGGTGTGGGGCTGCATCACGTCTGAAGGCCCAGGCAAGGCCACACTAGAATCCCAGGCCGCGCTGCTCATGTTGTGACGTCACAGTAAGGGGCGGGCGAGCAGAGCTCGTCTCGTAAGAATAGCATTGGCCACCAGGACTCACCATGAAACTTATCAATATTTCAGCATAACAGGTAAAGGTAGTTATCCTATCTCAGGAGTATCCCTTTAGCACAAATACTTCATCATAGTACATAAATATTTAATTCATTTGGAATTATTAGGTAAATGGAATAAGCAATACAAAAGTTATTCTTATTATAAACGTTACTATTTATTGGCTTAACTTATTAATCTTTCTTTTTTTACATTTGCCACGCTCCTTTTCTACAATTTTTCCCCTAGTTTGTTTGCTATAGTTATTTAAAAGAATATCAGTAAAGATATTTATGCACTTTTTTACATAAATCAAAGAACTAACAGAACAAGTTTTACATGGAAAAATGTATGAGAGACTAAGGTGATCTAACATTAAATTGCTCAAAACTTTTCTCTGTTGTTTTAACATTAGAAACATTTTTTCATACCTGTCGCTTACAACAAGTTTAAAGAGTTTAAGACAATCAGCTAAAATATTTACAACTAAACTAGATGGGTACTTCAAACTTCCCCTGTCAATGACCTGTAGATAAGAACTGTACACATTGTTGCTAGAGACTAGCTCTTTGTATTCTACAAAGCATTTTTAACATTGTTTACAAGTATTCGATTTTAGCATTTTTAAACATATGTACCCACCTATGTAAACTAAGGCTACTAAGTCATTCTCTGAGATGGCAACATCATTTGATGCTGTAATTACATTTTCAAAATCAATATTATTAAAATCAAAACTATCACTTTCTTCAACAAGGTCTTGGTCTGTAATAAATAAATCTTTGATCTCAAATATCTTATTAGAAGCAGATACAACCTTTATTAGGCTGACAGCTTTCAGTTTTTTTTTCTGCCTCAAGAACTTGTACAACAGAATTATTGTAGCATCCTCCGCACATTTGTCTGTACTGCCCAAACCTCGCTTCTAAGTTATCTGTTTGAAATTTACCTATTAGTACATATTTATACTTAAAACTATTTAATAAGTACTTAATTACAACTATTATAGTCTTTACACTGTGAACCAAGGCAGTTTCAGTGTCTCCAAAGTGAGTTTACCATTTCGTTTCCTTCTATTACCCGTTTCCTCCCCTTGAACTGGCAAGCTGTCCCATGCTTCTAACCACTCAACAAACTTCATTAAATTATAACACGCTTTCATCTGTCAAGGTTTGCACTGGATTACAAAACTTATCATTAAACCTCACACCTTTGAAGGGGTTCTTTACGTTAACAATCTTGCACCACGTAAGAATTATGTCTAAAAACATTGTTGTGCCAAAAAATGCATTATTGTTATTTTGAGTAGCATGGTGCTTTAGAGCAGCTATGTTCTTAACCCTGGAACCCTACACCGGGGTACTGAACGCTGCTGTAGCAAATTTTCGTTTTGCTTTAAATTTGTAGTGGCAACACTTACCGCGCCCATTGGCCACGACTTTTACTTGGCCTTGACTGTCAATCAGTCGTTGTGTTCGTCTCTTTTATGACACATCCCCTTTCTGCTACAGGCGCACTCAGTACCCCAGTATAGTATTGGTGTAAGTTCTCAGCCAAGTGCATTATTGTTATGTTTTGATTTATTTCTTCGTTTTTTATGTAATTACAGGTGATTTAGCTACAGTTATGGATAAAACACTCACAGACGATGACGTTTTAGCAGAACTGTGCAAATCGGAGCCAGATTCTGTCCATAATCAGGAAAACGTGACTAATGAGGAAAACGTGACTTTGAGGACAATGCAGATAGTGAATGTGAAATTGACTGTATTTAGGAAGATGATGTCCTGCCTGACGTATTTTCACCCGATACGTCAGAAGACGAGTACGTGCCCCATTCAGATGACGAGGATGAGGATGAAAAAACACCAACCATGGACGAAAAAAAGAAGAAAAGTTGTTAATGAAAATCTGCAACCTGGGACTTCCATTGCAGGTCAGACTGTGACAGAAAGAGAAGAGGAAGGAATACAAAGTATGGATACAATGCTAACCTTGCCTGAAAGTATTATTGTTCATAGAAAAAAACAACTGTTAGGGAAAAATAAATACAGATGGTCAGCAACACCTCCAAAAAGGGCTGGGCGAACACCTAGAAGAAACATAGTTCTCATGAGATCTCGACCAGCCGGAGCTGCTTGTGGTGTTACAAATGCTGCAAATTTGTTTTCTTTATATTTGTAGATTATACCATAATAGATTTAATTGTCAAACACACAAATGAAGAAATTTCAGTGCAGAAAGAAAAATACAGTGATCAAAGTTTTACCAAAGATACTACTGATAAGGAAATTAGGGCCTTATTGGGACTCGTAATTTACTTTGGAGCATTAAATCATAACCACACATCTCTAAAGATTCTTTGGCATGAAACTAGAGGTCTTCGCATTACCAGAACTGTAATGCCTTTAGCAAGATTTGGGTTTTTGATAAAAACACTGAGATATGATGAAAGGTCAACTCGAGATGCACCGATTCGAGAAGTCTGGGACAAATTTATTGAACACTGCAAAGTGTATTACATACCCGGACCCTATTGTTGTATTCATGAACAGCTCCTTGCTTTTAGGGGAAATTCACAGTTTCGCATGTACATACCTAACAAACCTGCGCGAAATATGGTTTCAAGCTAGTCATGCTCTGCAACTCTAATGGCTACTTGATCAATGCCATTCCATATACTGGGAAGAAAATGGACACTGGACGACAACCGCAGGCTTATTATTTTGTAGATAAACAGTCAAACACTATACGTGGCAGTAATAGAAATATTACCGTAGATAATTGGTTTAGTTCAGTTCCACTGTTCAATGATATGCTGAGTAAGTACAACTTGACAATGGTCGGAACATTACGCAAAAACAAACCTCATATACCATCAGAAATGTTGCAATCTAAACCTGCGGAAACGACAATGTTTGCTTTTGATAGAGAATTGACCATGGTGTCTTTTGCACCTAAGAAAAAGAAGAATGTAATCCTTCTGTCAAATATGCACCAGGGATATTCCATGCATAAGAATACAAAGCTACCGGAGATCATTCACTTCTACAACAGCACTAAAGGAAGAGTTGATTTATTAGACCAAATGTCAGCTCAATACTCTTGCAGTAGGAAGACAAGAAGGTGGCCGATGTGCCTATTTTATGGGATCCTGAATAGTACATGTGTAAATTCATATCTAATCTACAAGGAAAATATGTTTCTGTCCAAACAGACACCACAACCTACATTGGCAGAAGATCTGATGAAGCCTTGGTTAGCTCAAAGGCTAGAAGTACCAACACTCAGAAGGGGAATCCGCATAGCGATTGCGGAACAGCTTGGTGTACAATTGCCACGACAGCAAGATGACGAGAACAGGAGGGCCGGAAGGTGTTGCATCTGTCCACGTACCAAAGACACTAAAACGACGATCAAGTGTGCTGAGTGCAAGATGTTTGTGTGCAAAAGTCATACCCTGTCTGTTTGTGTCAATTGTAAAGAATAAATTTTGTGGAAAATTGAAAAAAAAACTCATATGTTGCAAAAGTTAACTCATAAATGCAAGTTTTTAATTTTTGTTCAATTAATAGTAATAGATGTAAGGTATATGTTCTAAAACTAATTTTAAGTAGCTTATTATATATAAAACTATTGATTCGGTGTGTTTTATAAATAAAATTTTGGTTTACCAGTAAAATTTATGTTTTTTTTTTTTACTTTTGGGGCATCCCGTACTCCAGTGTAGGATTAGTGTCTTTGGAAAGTAAGTGTAGGAATCCAGGGTTAACATCAAACAGTTTCACACATAAATCTACGTTTTGTCTCTCAATATTAGTTGGAAATAAAACTTTTTTTGTTAATGATGGGGCTGTTTTAACAACATTACTTTCTTCTAATTCTTAAATAATTTTTAGATGTGAAACACTTGCAAAATGATTATTATTACTATCATAAAAGTCAAGGAAGATAAATGATTGATTACTGTCTGATTGGTTCAGCCAGTTGTTTCTTATACATTTAAAAAGGTGAACAGTGTCAAACATAACCAAAATTTCCTGTTGTTTGTTATAAGGATTGAAAAAACTACTCTTAAGTGTTCCGCCGCAAAGCTTTGTAAACATAGCTCTGTTAACACCATTGTTGTCGGAAATAATTGTTAGCACTATATACCCAACATCAGTTAACATTTTTAATACTTGTAAAATTAGACTATACAAATACATAATCACTGGTTAAATCTCTATAGGGAAATAACCTTACAACATCTTTATTGTGTGAAAGTAGTAAGCTTATCATAAATGGCTGAATGGTTGTTGCTAATCCAATAGAGTTTTGGTTTTGATTATGAGCTAGTCTTTCCAATTTACCACCTGTAATAGCTCATTTCTGGCTTTACATAAATTTTATCAATGAGTAAGCTACATACATTTTCATTTTATTTCATACAGGATAATTTTTTTAGATATCTAATGTGAGTAGTACCTATTCCAGAGCTACCAGTTCCTAAGGAGGTAAAAGATTGCAAGTATCGTGGATGGGGCATAGTCAAAACTTTAGCATCTCTAATCTTTTTGTATGCAGCTGGAAAACAAAAGAATAACGTTGCAAACCAAATTAAGGAAGACGTACAATATGAAATTATAACTGAAGCTGCTAATTTAATTTGTTCTTTAAAGAAAGTTAACTTTTCTGCAACATTAGTGTCTGTTGTTTCTTCTAACATCCCATCCAACAAACTGCTTATACATTCTATTTTGTCTGATTTTGGTATGTCTATTACTTCAGAGGATAGCTTTTTAATTATATTTCTTACCTTGGACCAACTGTCAATTTTTAAGTTCTGTGAAAACGTTCGCAATTACTATTCTTGATCAAGTTATTATTTTTAACTAAATAAAAGGACAAGTCGTATTTAATGTTTAAGGACAATGTAACTGTTAGGTAAATATTGTCTTTAATGGAAACTAAAAATAAAAATAGTTGGTTGTTGTCCTGTTGAGAATATACATTGTTAAGTTCTTTTTTATTATAAGGGGCAAAAAACGCTGAGGTTATCATTGCCCTCAAGAAAGAAATTGACACCTACTCGTATCTGGTAGTGTCAATTAGGTACGTAAAGATTACATTGTAGATAACAAAAAACAGGAATTACGACAAGTAGGTGAGTAAATAATTTAAACTTAAAAACTAGATAACAATAAATATAACAAGGGAAAGACTGTAGAGAGGTCTTAACCTATATAAGGACTAAAAATATAAATAGAACATAAATAAGGACAAGGGTACATAACATTAATTAAATAAAAACTATAAAAACTTAACACATTTTACTGCCACCAAGGTAGCTGTAAATGGGGCTAATTTGGCAGCTGTAATAATAGATAAAAATTAAATAATAAAATTTATAAATATTAACAACAATGGATAATCAGAATAAATAAACTTAACACAATACTATATTTTATTAATCAGCGGACGTTGTATTTAGGAAAACATAGTAGTCTTTGAGTTGCCGTCTCGTCATCACAGAAGAATATCGTTCAACGAAGCCGGCAGATTCGAGTTGAGCCTATGTACCGAGTAGCGAGGGCAGTCCAACAAGCACAAGTTTGACAGTAATGGACAGTGTGTCACATGTGTCGCAGACCGGAGGATCATCTCTACTCATGAGGAAGCCATTGTGTGAGAAGCGTGTGGCCTAGCCGCAGGCGACACAACACAACCTCCTCACGACGACTCGGGCGGTTCGCTGTTTCCCAGAGTCCAACGCAGTCTTTAATAAAGTCGTAAAACTTGTTGTTGACGACTGCCCGCCATTCGCTGTTCCATTTGGCTTTCAGTTTGCCCTATCACTACCGGGATAATGTCGGAAGAAATCATCGTGCGGTGTAAGGCTGGGAGTTGTAATGCTTCCTTAGCTCCTCTATCTGCCCCAGGCTCGTTTCCGGATACTCCAATATGTCCAGGTACCCAGACAAGAAAGACAGCAACACCTTCGGGACTGAAGGGAAGACAAAGAGTGCCATATTTCGCGGATGATAATGTGTTTGGAATACATATCGCTGATGGCTTGTATACCACTAAGGGAGTCGCTGCAGATAACCAATTTTTTTGTCATAGGAAAAGTTATATTTAGGGCCTTTTGGATGGCTGTTAATTCAGCCGTGAAAATGGAAAGAGTCGTTGGGGAGACGAAATCCGTATCGTCTTACGCCGGTGACAAAAGCACATCCAGTTCTACAAACGTTCCTTTGACCCGTCAGTATAGACAACATCGCAAGGTGCGAGGTCTGCCTAGTATTTGACGGAATTCTTGTTGGTAGACTGTTTCTGGAGTGGAGACTTTTTTAACCTAGAGAGATTTAAAATAATTTTTTGGCATTGATACGCTCCAGGGTGGGATATCACATTGATGAACGACTTTAAACTGGTAATTGTTTAGCCCTATTTCATAAGCGTAGGATTTGGCCCTAACGCCTAAGGGTGAAGGAAGATTTGGTCTCGCTAGGAAAGAATTATAGAGTGGATTTCGCAGGACCGGTTCAAATGCAGGGTTGTCTGGCTTCCCTGAAAGAGCGTGAAACATAGTTCAGGGACAGTTGTTGCCGTCTATGCGAAAAGAGGAGGTTCTCCTGTTTTCTGCAAGAAGACTGTTAATAGGAGAAGATCGAAAAGCTCCAGTGGCCAGTCTTAAGGCAGAATTATGGACAGGGTCAAAGCATTTTTAGAGCACTGGGTCTTGCGGACCCATATGCTTGACATCCATAGTCTAAACAGGAACGAATGGTGGCATTGTAAAATCTGAGAATGCACGTCCTGTCAGCTCCCCATTTTGTTCCGCTAAGGGCTCTAAGTATATTCAAGCGTTTCATGCATCGATCTTTTAGGTCTATCAGGTGAGGCACCCAAGTTAGCGGGTATCAAACGTGAGACCCAGGAATTTTATTTCCTCGACGTTTGGTATTCTCTGTCCCATCAAAGTTAGTGTTGGCTTCTCCATGGTTTGGAGCCTAGAAAAGACCATGCACTTAGTTTTCGATGGGGAAAAAGAAAAACCCGTTACTCTAGACCACTGTTCAAGCCGGTTTATAGTCAACTGCAAAGTTCTTTCAGATGTAGACAGTTTCTTTGCCGAGATAAAAATAGCAAAATCGTCTACAAACAAAGAACAGCGTACAGGAGGTATAACGTACGATGCAATTTCATTTATTGCAATGGTAAACAGAGTGCAGCTTAACACACTTCCTTGCGGGATTCCATTTTCTTGAACAAGAGGATCAGAAAGAGTTTTCCCGAGTCTTACTTGAATGGTTCTGTCAGACAAAAACGCCATTTATGAATGCCACCATGTGACTACCAACACCCCAAGATATTAGTTTATTTACAATACCCCTTCTCCATGCAGTGTCATAGGCTTTTCGACAGGTCAAAGAAAACAGCAGCTAAGTGTTTTCCTTGAATAAAAGAGTTAAGGATGAAAAGTCTCCAAAACACAACAGATGGTCAGCAGTAGACCTACCCTGCCGAAATCCACACTGCAGCAGTCGCCAGAAGATTGTTTTTTTTTCCAAAATACCACACAAGCCTTCTATTGACCATTCTTTTCAAGGACTTTGCAGAGGCAACTAGTAAGGGATATAGGCCGATAGCTACCTGGAGACGCTCTATCCTGGCCCGGTTTATGTAGAGCGGTAATATGTGAACGACGCCAAGATGTAGGAAATATATTTTCTAAATAAATTCTGTTATATAACGTTAAAGTTTCTTTCTTAATTTCCTCCGTCAGGTTCCGCAACATGGCATAATGTATATTGTCAGGACCTGGTGCGGAGTTTGATTGATGTGGCCCTAAGGGACAAATCGAGTTCATTTATAGTAAAGGGAAGGTTTTAAAGGGGAGTCGTTATTTCGATTTAAAGTAATAGGCAACCTTTCCTGAGCAGCTTTTAAAATGTTGAAAGTCGAGGCAATATGACGACGTCTTAGAAACTTGCTCCAAAGTGAGCCGGAAAACAAGTTGGCAACTGTTTGAGGATCTGTCACTATATCGCCACGACGTTCTAGACCAATTATGGAAAGGTGGAGAGGGCCTGCTGCAAACTGAACGTAGTTTTTTCCAAAGATCAGACGTAGGAGTAGTTCTCTTTTATTTTATCATATATAGTCTAACCACAGGACTGTCGCCGACTCAACCTGAAAATTTGCCTTGCCTTTGCTCTCGATCTTCTGTAATTTTCATGATTTTGTGCCGTAGGACGTCTGTTAAATACCTTAAGACATTTTTCTACGGTCTTTTAGAGCCTTCGAACATTCCTCTGACCACCAACGGAACTGCGTGGTGACTTTGTTTCCCTGAGGACTTGGGGAATGCCTCAATTCGGCCGCTGACAGAAGAGCTGATGTAAACGATGCAGTTAGTATTTCAATGTCAGTATTTTGTGTATTAATGGTTAGAGGATTTAAGCTACTTCTAAATTCATTCCAATCCGCTTTCTGAATTTTCCACCTTGGAGGCCTGTCGATTGCAGAAGGAAGCGATTGAAAGGCTACGGTAATGGGCGCATGGTCACTCCCCGGACAGGTCGGGAAGAACGGACCAGTGGACCCTGGTTCCTAAACACGGACTGCATATCGACAAATCAATTGCCGACCACACGCCGGTCCTAGGACACATGTAGGTGGCCGACCCGTCATTGAGTACGACCGTTTGCACCTCATCCCACAACCCCGAGAGCATGTTACCCCTTTGACTACAATGACTGGAACCCCAGGAAACGATGATGTGCGTTGAAATCGCCAACAATCAAGAACGGAGAGGGAAGCTGAGTGATTAGATCACGCAGATCGTCAAGGACCAGGTCGTAAGGTAGAGGTGGGATGTATATAGAGCAGATTTGTTATTTTAATAGGAATGTTTATTGCTATTATAATTGCTTGTAGATTTGTGTGACGATGTTCAAGACTCTGGCGTTCAAACAAGAATCTGAAAGGATCGCAACACCGCCACAGGCTATTTCTTGCTGGTGATCTAATCGAAACGTGTCATAACCATTGATTTTAAGTGGTATGTGAGGAGCTAATTTAGTTTCTTGAATACAGATTATTTTGGGCCTTTTTGTATTTATAAGTAGTTTTAAATCCTCTAAAATGACTTCTTAAACCATTAATATTCCATTGAATAAGCATGATTTTATTTTATTATTATAATGCATGCAATATTTTACTTCTTTACTACATAGTGATTTTTTTTCTTTGTTTTGTTACAGGTCGGAAAGTTCCACCTAACGTTTGGAACTCCGTTCGGAGCTCCAAAGGATCCTCAGCTGTGCCATCATCATTGATGGACAGTTGAGATGACTTAGATGATGGCGTGTTAAGATTCTTAACAGGCGCTTTTGACCTGTTATCGACTTTACTTTGAATATTCTTCTTAAGCTTTTCTGACAATTTCTTTCTCTCTTCTAAGCTTAAGGCAGGTTTCAAATTTTTGCTGAACTTTATCTCTGTATGTAAGGACCTCCTGATAAAGGTTTAACATAAGACTGTACATTAGGTTTAGATGAGGTCTGAAAGTCTCGGGGAGATTTACTGGGCAGGACCACAGACTGTTCCCCAGCACCTGCGGCGAGGTGCTGAACCAGAGCAGCCACCTGCCTCAGTCAATGCACGCACCATACCCTCAAAGACTGTACATGAGGAACACTGTGCGGCCTGAACAGGACAGATACAGCTTCAGAGTAGGAAAACTCCTTTTTTTGGAGCTGGGGGCGACCTCCTCCTGTACTCTTTACGCGCCTCGTTAAACGAAAGCTTTTCTATAGTCATGATTTTTAATATTTCTCTTTCTTCTTTAAAAATATTACACTCTCTTGAATATGCCGGATGTTTTCCCTTGCAATTTATGCATCGCGTCTCAGTTTTGCACCCCTCCTCTTGGTGTCCTTCATCACCACAGCGGGAACACGTCTCCGGGTTCGAACACACTTTACTTGAGTGCCCGAACCTCTGGCAGCGGAAAACACCGCTGGGGATTTTTAAAATACGGCCGCACGGACAGAGACAAATATCCGGCTTTGATGGTTTCTGGTGGATTAGGGTTTTGCAAATGTTTATAATGAGACCCGGGGTAGGAACCTTTACCCCCGTTTTCGGTCCGAACAATCCTGACCCACATCTGTCACCATCTCGCACTGCGGCTCATCCTTTATTTCCTCTTCACTGCAGTCCATAAGGTCTCGACAGAAAACGATTCCCTTGGAAGAGTTCAGAGAGGCATGTGGCTGGACAGTAACCGCTACCTGGTCGAAAAAAAAAAAGCTCGTCATTTTAAGGAACTTCTTGGATTGGATGCAATTTGCAGCCTCCACCAGGATAGTTCCATTCCTCAGCTTCCTTGTAGATTTAGGTTGCCCTCCACAGGCTACTAAAGATTTGTGGATAAGGAACGGGCTCACCTTAGTCAAAGTTTTTCCATCTTCCTTATGACTTAGCACAAGAAATAAGGGAGTAGGCATATTTATCTCATCGTCGGTTTGTTTATTTTCCAATTTTCTTTGCTTGTTTTGATCAAGCTCACAGTCTGAGTCAGACAACTGCCGTTTCTTCTCTAGATCACTTTGATCTCTTGCTACTACACTTTGCCCTAGTTTTGGGGTGGTTTCGGTTTCCATAGGTATTTTAACCAGCGCATCGTGTGTAAGGGTGCAGGCCGAGATACACCGGGAACGGGCACGCCCTCGATAAAACTGGGTCCCGTGGGAGCCCCAGGTTAATCTACCCCAGATCCCCGGGGCCCGGTGTTGACTCGTTTAACCAGGCTGGGTATGCTCGCACGGCCTGGGCTCGCACGTTGCAGCAGGAGCTCCGACACTCCTGCTCAATACACACTTCCTGACCAAGGACATCGAAGTGGCTGGCTTCTGAACCAGTACATGACTTACGCCTCGGCAGAGACAAGCTCACATCAGCTCTCACCGACACCAGATAGGGCACCTAGTGCCGGCTTAAGCACTCCCAGCGAGCCATATACTGGAAACGGTCGAACAGAGCGGGTACTAATAAGACCCTGGAAGGGGGATTGGGTAGGAATGAAGGAAATGGTTAGGTGGGTGTGGGCAGTTTAACGTCATACCCAGGACGGTAAGTTCTAAGTTACACATCTTACTGTAATTACTGTATTTGTGAGACAGCTTAATGAGTCAATTGTGTCCCGCCGTTCTTCCTCTTGGATTTGTTTTTGGTGTCGCTCTTCTGCTTCCCTTCTTCTTTCTTCTGGATCCTTCTTCTCAGCCGGCAGATACATTCCAATGTAGTTAGGCAAGTTTTCAAAAATTGTTGGAACCGCATCGTTCCTTCACTTTAGCCAATCCCGCTTAACTGTTAAGGGGGTTCGGTAGGCATAATTCTTCAAAAATATCGTAATTTTTTTATTGCATTTTTGTATTCCTCTGCATCTTAGTTTTAATTTAAGACCACTCCCACGATTGTACTATAAATACAAACGGAGTAATTCAACTTTATGTAGGAATTGTCATGACGTTTTTCCCTTTGCATTCGCCTGCCACGCAAATGCTGGGTAGTTTTGTAAGATACTCACAAGTTTTTTTTACAAGTACTCACATATTTGAATTATGTATGATGAATAGTATATTCAAAAGGGCTTTTGTTTAGTGGTCTATGCTTGTTGACTAATCTGATGTGTTTGTATAACCTCTATTACACTTTTGCAGACAAAATTTTGTTGTTATTACTGCTTGTTGACATTTTGCAACATTGAGTTCTGTTTATTTACTATTAGGGAGAATTTTTGTGTTATAGTGTTTTCATATTATTTTAAACATGACAAAACCTAGAGGAGTTTTCAAGAAAAGGAAAATGTAGGAGTTTGAAAATCTAATGGTACTATGAAAGTGAATAACCAAACAATTGGTAATAGCCCTAACCACGATAACTTACCAAAGTCAGTACTTCAAAGAAGAAGTTTGGAAACTTAAATTCAAGTTATAGTGAGTATGATGGAAAGAATATATATGACCTAGTAGACATAGAGGCTTTTATGAATCTACTGTTGACAATTAGTGTTTGTAAATCATGTGGCGGTGAATTAGCCTACAAAAGAAACTCTTTATGTGGATTAGCAACAAACTGCCAGTTGTATTGTACACAATGTGACTTGGAAGTAATCTACCATAACTCTGAACCAACAAAAGAAACAAAATTGTATGATATTTAATACTAGACTAGTATATGCACTACGTACTGTTGGAAAAGGACAAACGGCAGGTAAGATACTTTGTGCTATACTCAATCTTCCAAAGCCCCCAACAAAATTCACACTGTACAATAATTTATTGGGCAAAGTCACTGAAACTGTTTCTAAAAATGTAATGAAGGAAGCTGTAGAGAAGGCTGTGGAAGAAAATGACATGAATAAAGAACTTACCGTAGCAGTGGATGGTACTTGGCAGAAGAGGGGCCAATCAAATAACGGAGTTGTGACAGTAACGAGTGTCGACACAGGCTGTGTGCTAGATGTGCCTGTTGTAAGTAAGTACTGTACTTGTAAGAACAAACTAAAGGGTGAATATGACAATAAATGTACTTCAAATTTCATAGGCATTAGTGGTGCAATGTAATCATTTGGTGCTAAAAATTTTTCAACAGATCTGAGCCTAATTATGGTGTTAGGTATAAGTATTACTTAGGGGACGGAGATTCAAGTGCGTTCAGTACAGGCCATATGGAGACCAATGTGTGGTTGAAAAACTGGAGTGTTGTGGACATGTTCAAAAGCGTATGGGCTCAAGACTTAGGAAACTAAAAATGAAATGTTGGAAAAATGTTCTTTCTGATGGAAAAACTATTGGAGGAAGAGATCGACTTACCGATGAGCGCATCTTAGCTATACAAAAATTTTACGGCTTGGCTAACAGGAGGAATTCTGGGAATTTGGACGGAATGAAGAAAGCTATATGGGCTGAATATTTTCACATGTTATCCACAAATGAAACCCCCCAGCTCGGACTTTGTGAAAAAGGTGAAGACAGTTGGTGCAAATACCAGCGAGCCATAGCCAAAAAAGAAAAATATGACCACCGTCAGCACATGCACATACCTGAAGCTATTATGACTGCCATAAAACCTATTTTCCAGGATCTGTCAGACCCTAATCTACTAAAGAAATGCCTTCATGGCAAGTCACAAAACCCTAACGAATCGGTCAATGCAGTGATTTGGTCGCGACTACCTAAAACAGTATTTGTAGGCCTGAAAACCCTAAAATTTGGAGTCTATGATGCCATTTTAAATTTTAATAAGGGCAATGAAACTAGATATCTAGTGCTAACTCACGTTCACAATAGACTGGTGTCAATGACAAGTGAAAGTAAGTAAAAGTATGAGGGTGCGAAACGCCGAGATAGTTGAGCCGGAGCCTGCCCCTTACCGTAACATCACGCAGCCAGCGACAGGGCAGCAGCGAGGCCTGGGATGCTAGTGTGGCCTTGACCCAGGTGAACTTTTGATGGTGGATGGCAGTATTAATAGCCAGAAATACTGCTCCATTTTAGAAGAAGTAATGATTCCGTCTGCTAACAGATTGTTGGGGGAAAATTTCTTATTCCAACAGGACAATGCCCGGTGCCACAAGTCCTGCTTCACAATGGACTGGTTTCAACAACACGATATTGAAGTCCTGCCATGGCCTGCCCGTAGCCCCGACTTAAACCCCATAGAGAACCTATGGAATGTGATGGCTAAACGCCTGGAAAAACAAAAGCCATCCAACAAGGACGAGCTCAAGTTTATGATTAACAGCATCTTGCGCCAGTTCACTAAAGAAGATTGCCGGAAATTGTTTAACTCTATTCCAAGTCGAGTTAATGCTTGCTACAAGGCTAAAGGACTCCCAATTGACTATTAAGTCTATTTGTATTAGTTGTTTTACATAACCAATGTAATTTCATAATTTTTGTATCAATACAAACAATGTTATAGCTAAAGTTTCGCTTTTTCAACCCTGTCCCTAAACTTTTTGTAAGCACTGTAGTGACAAAGAGACTTGGTTTTCACAAATTTTGTGCTCGTTGGGTCACTAAACTTTTGACTGATGAGCACAAAAAGAAGAGAATGGGATCCGCTTTAACATTTCTTTCGCACTACCATGAAGAAGATGAAGAATTCCTTAGTCAGATTGTGACAGGTGACGAGACATGGATGAACAAAGAGACAATCGATGGAATGGGGTCACACGTCATCGCCAAGAAAACCCGTGAAATGTAACATTTTCGAAAAGAAAACTTATGGCAACAGTGTTTTGAGACAAAAAAGGGATTACTCTAGTGGAATTCATGGAAAGAGGGACAACCATAAACGCTGCAGTCTATTCTGACACTCAAAACATTGAGAAGGGCTATACAGAATCGTAGGCGGGAAATGTTGACTTCAGGCATTGTTCTCCTGCATGACAATGCGCGGCTGCATACAGCTGCCCGAACTCAGGACCTTTTGAACAGTTTTGCCTGGGACATCTTTGAACCATCCCCCCTACAGTCCAGATTTGGCACCCAGCGATTTTCACCTTTTTCCCAATATGAAGAAATGGCTGGGATCTTAGCGCTTTACAGACTTAAAAACTCCGTTAGCGGCTGGTTAGGTGCACATGCGGCAGACTTCTACGCGGCGGGTATTGAGAACTCGTAACCAGATATGATACGTGTTAATTTTGGTAATTATGTTGAAAAATAGTGTAATAGTTATGTGTGTAATAAAAAATCTGTAAGTATATTCTGCATTTTTTTATTAACCAAAGAAACTTACTTTCTGAACCGCCCTTGTATATTCGAAAGTGTGTTTACGTAAATATGGCAAGGCAACAAAACCTCATAGCTGAGCAACGCAACTTATTTGTTATACTGCCCTCCTAAGCGTAGAAGACGTATCTCAATTTTTTTCGATTTTTCGTTTTTGACGTCTAAGTAATGTTGGGGAGCTAACCCATCTTTTTTCCCTAAGCGGAAAAGACGTATTTCACATCTAAACAGTATAAAATCGATAAAAAAATAAGACCTATCTCAAAATAACAATGAAAATCCTAAGCATTTTAGCAGTATCTCAATTTCCTAAGCCAACAAGTCGCATCTCAGAGATACGACTTTTCCGCTTCACAACTTAGAAATAAAATGATTGTCCTTTCATAAACAAAATAGTCGTATCTAGAATATACGTCTTATTTGCTTAGGAGACACTGATGCTCACAGTGGAGAATGCTGGGTAATCAGCTGATGGCTGTGTTGTTTTAAATTGTGTCAGTAACAGTTTTTTGTTGGTTTCACTCTTCAGTATACAGGTAAATATAAATTGCAATACATTTTGTCCTCATCTTAAGTTATTAGTATTATATTCTTTGAAACAAATTTCCTCTTCTTAATAATTGTGATTAAACATAAGCTTATTCAAGCTTACTCAATTAACAAACTAATAGGTTATTTACACAAACTTTAAGAGAGATTATGTTGGGCAGATACTTGTTTTCACTTTAGAGGCAGTAAAATCTACGCAAGTAATTGGTTTAGAAATGAGTGTTCATAGGCCTACAAGTTTACTAGATAGTTAAGGTATTAAGATTTACTATTTTACATTTGTTTAAACGAAAATATACTTTAATGCACTGGCTTGCAGTTGTCCCGTTAAGCAAGTAGGCCTACTAACTTACTTCTCAGATTGAAGCCCAAATTTTACCATTTTTACTATGCAAACTTATACTTTTCTAACCTACAAATCTAAAGACCCTAATGGATTCGGTAGCCTTGCCTAATTTCTTGTTTGTTTTAATTGATTTCTAATTGTTCTGTTTATTTCCAGCCCAGTCATGGAGAGATCTAGAGGGAGAAAAATGCTTATGGCAGCTCTGAATCAAGAAACGAAAAGGAGTTTTGCTGGATCGAGCAGGCAAACCCCCTTTAAAAAGAAAAAGAGTGATTGATGATGACTACATCCCAGACTTTGTGTTTGACAGTGAGGACTTCTATATCTAATTCATTGGAAATTGAAGGTACGTCTAGTATTAAGGATAAGGAAGATGTAGGCCTACAAATTAATTATGAAGAAAACCTTATTGAAGTTATGCCTCAACCACCTACATGTACACAGGTAGTACTTAATGAAAATGAAAATCCAAGTATAATTTTGAACAATGATAACATTACCAACAGGGAAGCAAACAACTTAGTACAGCTACAACCTCTTCAAAACAGTTGCAACCGAAATGACCAATTTGAATGTGTTACAAAAATACCAAGCCATCTGAACCAATACTGAGAAGTGGCAGTGCAGTATCTGATAAGGCACAAAATAATGTTTCTTGATTATACAAAAAAGGGTACATTTAAGAAAGAGAAAAAAAGCATAATGTTTCTCTTGAACAGAGAAAAATAAATAAATTTAAGTCAGTTGTACTAAAACACAATGTTAAACCTGGTTGCAATAACACTTGTGTACATAAGTGCACAAGCAAATTCTCTAATGAAAGAAGACTAGTACTCAACTCAGAATTTTGGCAAATTGAAGATTCCACAGCTAGAAAATCATTAATGTTACACCATGTGTCAACTATTTCTGTTAAGCAGAGAACAGTGCCAAATGGGAAGGAAACCGATTTAGAAGAAACCAAACATTTAGGTATTCGCTTTAAGGATGAGAACGGAAAATCTCAGACAGTCTGTAAAACGTTCTTTTTAAGTACCTTGGGTTATGACAAGAATAACGACAGGGTATTACGAACTGCACTAACTTCAACAACCTCTGTAGAAGCAAAAAAAGATCAGAGAGGGTCAAAGGAACCTCATAACAAAATCGGAGAAGAACCAATCCGAAAATCATATAAATTCTTTTGGACCAACTATATCTCACTATCGGCGAGAACATGCCCCAAATCGCTTATACCTATCGAGTGATTTGTCTTTTACTAAAATGTACAATGACTATAAGATAAAAATATGGTAACACGTGTTCCTATGGAAAATACCGAACCGTTGCCAAAAAAATGAAGATATCGATAGTAAAGTTAGGCCATGAAGAATGCGAATCGTGTGAGGAGTTTTAATTTACACAGTAATCTACACACAAAAGAAAAATTTGGATGATACTTGCAAAATTTGCCAAAATTGGAAAAAGCACTATGACAAAGCAACAAGATCTCGATCTGTTTATGTGGCTGATAAGGAGAGAGCAGAAGATTTTGATTCAATTATATACTTTGCAGACATGGAAAAAAGTTATTATGTTGCCACGTCTGGATATGTTTAAGTCAGCAATATTTACAAACAGAATTGTGGCATACAATGAAAGTTTTGTGCCTGTAGGTAAAAAACAAAAAAAAAAAGTCTAATGTATTTGCTGCTGTATGGCATGAAGGTGTGTTTGGAAGAACAAAGGATGAAATTGATTAGTACATTTTATCAATTTTTGTTGTATAAGCGAGATACAAGACAGATCACTCTGTGTGCTGGACAATTGTTCAGCTCAGAATAAAAATTGGGACACTTTTTTTCATTCCTCTTTTTTATTATTAACTCTCCTGAAATTAGTACCTCACAGATCATCCTACGATACTTTGAGCCCGGACATACCTTCATGGCAGCAGATTCTTTTCACCACAGAGTTGAGGTATCCATGCAAAGGATGGGTAATAAGTTGTATGATTTTGCAGATTTTATACAAGCCGTGAAAAATGCATCTCCAAAATGTGAAGTACTTGCCATGGACTTAAAAACACTTTTTTTTATGGAATGACTTCTCGTCACAATATAAGTTAGGCCGTATTCAACCTAGGCCGTATTTAAGTGAAATGGTCGAAGTCATCTTCACTAGAGGAGCACAATCGGTTTTAGTACAAAAATGATTTCTCTGATACTGAACATGTAGAGCTCAACTTTTTGAGCACAAAGTATAATAGTCAAATCAGTGGCTTTACCAAAACCCAAAAAAAACAGGTGAAAGTAAATTGTATTCCTGCAGAGAAGAAAAAGAACATTCTAAAAAATATAGGAGGTGTAATCGAAAAGAGCAGACTCTTGTTTTGGGAAAATCTCCCAGAGCCATAAAAGATTTCCATATGTGGCTAAGATGCAAGAGTATTTTGTGTTCAGAATTTTTATAATTAAAATTATTTTTGTGTTAACTTATGGAATATTATAATATGAATAAAATAAGCATTTTATTCTTAAATGTTTGTTTCTTATTTACCTTTTTGAATAAAAAAAATTAAATAAGAAAATGCAGCCATAGACAAAATGTTCTATATCAATGCTATTATTGTTTTCTTAATTACTACCTTTTTTTTAATAAGATACGACTTTATAAACATAACGGTACGGCAGATTTTACTAAAGAAAAAAGACGTATCTCACAAAAAAAAGCATAAATTAGTGAAAATTTTATCTAATTAAAGATAGTAATCAAACACAGAAACAAAATTAAATAAATGTAGTTTAAAAAAAAATTAATTAATTTAATGAATAACTGGGTGAAAATAATCATTTTACTAGATTGCTCTTTTCCGAAAGTTATGGTTTTAATGAGATACGTCTTTTAGGCTTAGGAGGGCAGTATAGTACTCATTACTTTTAATTATGATGATGATTTAGTGTGTTACTGTTGGCTAATCTGCAAACACAACAAGGATAGCAATACTGCGTTTGTTTACATTGATCATAAATGTGTGTTGTGTTGTTTGAGGTTTTGTTTGTTTACTTATAGCAACTTTTTGTGTTTTTATTGAATATAACTTATTATTTCTGTTAGTGGTAGCCTATTTATATATTATTATAATGGAACGAAGAAGACCTAAGAAGCCAAGAACTGTGTTCAAGAAAAGAAGAAATGTTGGGCAAACTAGAGGTAACGTTGTTCCAGTTTGTAACAATTCCACACCTAAGCCTAGTACTAGCCTAGATTCTGATATTGATTCAATCCCTATTGAAAGTGCTTCGAAGATATAACAAACAAACATAAACATATAGGAAACATATAAAAAATATGAAGATCAAATGAATGAAAATATTTTAATTGACCTAACCTTGCTGAACAATGCATTATCACAATGTTTGGCTTGTTCAAATAGTTTGTCCGCTACTGTCGAAATTCGAAACATTAGCAGTGTAGGCCTAAGCTCTAAACTTGAAATATTTTGCAAAAGTTGTATGTACAGTCATCATTTTTTTAGTTCAAATTAAATAAACAGTTTGTTTGAAACTAACTTACGGTTAGTTTACGCCTTCCGTGCCATAGGCAAAGGCTGTGAAGCAGCGAAAACCTTTTGTGGCATCATGAACTTGCCTCAACCCCCACTAAAATTTTTACCTTACAATGAGGTTCTAGGATCAGTAACTGAGAATGTGTGTTTTGAGACTATGAAGGATGCAGTTGAGGAAGCAGTATTGGTAAATGAAGGTAACCGTGACATCCCAGATGCTATTGATTGCACGTGGCAAAAGCGTGGCCATAAATCTTTGAATGGGGCTGTAACTAGTTTTGATACGGGGAAAATTATAGATGTTTCCATTATGTCAAAACATTGTAAATGCCCAAAAAGTCTAACCGAACAACATCTAGATTCATGTAAGGCTAATTATCATGGACCAAGCGGAGGGATGGAAGTACATGGGGCCAGAGAAATTTTCAATAAATCCGTTAGTGCTTATAATGTTCGGTATACTAAGTACCTCGGTGACGGAGACTCAAATTCCAATCAGTACTGCCCTGCTAAGCAAAAAGGCCTTAACTCCAATTTTTCTTTATTTTTGAGTTTTTAATTATTTCTGATAGTATGCATTAAAACACGTGTTCTAAAAATAGGGAAAAGGCATTAAAAACATTTTTTTTACCCTTAAAATCATCAACAAACTTTACCTTAACACCAAATAGTGCCTCTATGTTAAGTAAAAAGGCTTTATCTGACACATTTTAGTGAAGAAAGCCTTATGTCCACTTGTTCCTATACATAAGGTCTTTTATCTTCAAACAGCAAGGCAGTTCATCACACCATAAGAAGGATGAAAGCATTATCTCCTGTGTACAGTTGGAGTTAAGGTTTTCTTCTCTCTGAATGGTTGATTTTTTGGTCTAATAAATAACAAATGATTTAACAAATTAGTTAGTCAGCTTTCAGTCAGTGTTTCCCTCTAAACTGAGTTTTTATGTTTGGCATAACCTCTCAGTGCATTCATAGAATTGTGGAAAGGTGTGTAGTGGATCTGTGAAGTGTGTTAGTGTACTTCATGTAACATATTTGTATATTTAACACATTAAATGTTGTTTAACTGGACAAAATGAGTTATTATAGTACTTTGAGGGATAATTATATTGCAAAATTGCTGAATGATGATGTAAGTGATGAAGACGATTCTGAGCTTTCTCTTTGCCATTCGGCACCCGAGATCACCACCAATTCCAGACTTTGTACTCCTGTTAAAAATCCTGACTGTATACCGGATTACACTGACCATGATTCTAGCTATGTTTTGACTGAACTTTCGCCTATAAAGTGTTGTTCTATGGTACAAAATCATAGTAATGCTGTGAAGCCTGTTCAAGAGGACCGAAACATTTGTGGTAACACTTCCATCACTGATCCAAATTTATGATTTGGTTATCAAATTGACTGTGAAAGCTCACCTACATCAGTAAATGTACCTAGCAACAGTAGTTCCTATAGTAATATAATTACTTGTAATAATGAGATTGTAATTGAAGATCATGTACCGGATATGGATTCTTCCCCAACTGCAGATGGCAATGGACAAGACGGTCTGACAAAAAAGGGACTCCACGGATTCGGAAAAAATCAACTATGACCAAAAAGGATAAAGAATTTTAAAAAAACTTGAGAATTTTACAGTGAACCACCCAGTACGGCCCCCTTGTCAAAATTGTCGTTTAAAATGTTCCACAATTATAATAGAAAGCAGAAGAAAAGCCATTAATGAATTGTATTGCTAAAAAAGCTGGCATGACCAAAGAATTTTTTTATTGATTTCTTCATGTAGGCAAGGTGTGAAAAGGCGACGAGGTAGTGAGACTTCAAACAGGAAATTTTCATTTAAATACTTTTTGAGTAATGAGAACGAAAAAAAAAAGTGTGTAAGACGTTCCTTACTTAATTTTAAATGTGAACCGGGAAGGGGACAGGTACGTCCAAAAAAAATTTTTTTTACAAATTTTGTTATTTTGCATTTATTATTCCTTGCCTTTTCCTGAATAAAATGATACCAAATACATGCACTTTACATAATCATTTCATAGTGTAAACGTTAATTTACGTAATGATTGCAAGGGACATTGAGCGCGAAGTCGCCATGAGTAGTCGCTTTAGACATTTCTTACAATGCACTGTACAATAAAGTAGTTGGCTATGGGCATTTTTCAATGCTCTTGTGTTGGCTAACCTGTTTTCTTTTATCTGAGCCTGTCTGTTCTCCAAAATGTCGCGTTCGTTCTACCAACAGTAACAGCCATATTATTGTTGTTTAAAGTGATTGTTGATTGATGTTGTGAGTAGTGTTTATATTATATTTTCTTTGTGAGTTGTTGTTATTGAATCAAATGTGATGTCTAGAATAAGGAAATTTGGGAAGAGGAGAAAGAACAGTAGTAGCCCTAATGTAAGCCAAGAAGTGAACAGTTCTAAACCTAGTACTTCTAACCTTAGCCCAACCAAAGACTTCTCCTAGGCCTAAACTGAGCTCTTCTAAGAAGAAACTTTGTTGTTTTTTTTTTTTTTTTTTTTTTTTATAAGGGGCGAAAAACGCAGCGGTTTATCATCGCCCTCAAGAGAAAATTGGCACCTACTCGTATTTGGTGGTGTCAATTAGGCAAACATAGATTACATTCTATAATAAAAAATATAAAATAGGAATCAAAGGCAAGTAGGTGAAGTAAATAATTTTTAAATAACTTATAACTAGATAACAATACATGTAACAAGGGAAAGACTGTAGAGAGGTCTTTAATCCATATAGGAGCTAAAAATATAAATAGAACATAAATTAAGGACAAAGGTACATAACATTAATTAAATAAAACTGTAAAAACTTAACAAATTTTACTGCTACCAAGGTAGCTGTAAAGGGGCTAATTTGGCAAGCTGGTCATAAATAAAAATTAAATAATAAAATTAATAAATTATTAACAACAATTAATAATCGGAATAGATAAACTTAAACACCAATACTATATTTTGTTTATCAGCGTTTATCCATTGAATAAAGCATGTTTTTATTTTATTATTATAATGCATGCAATATTTTACTTCTTTATACATCAGTGATTTTCTTTCTTTGTTTTCTGTAACAGGGCGGGAAAAGTTCCAGTAACGTTTGGAACTCCGTCCGGAGCTCCAAAGGATCTCAGTCGTGTCCATCATCATTGATGGACAGTTGAGATGACTTAGATGATGACGTGTTTGGGTTCCTAACAGGTACTTTTGACCTGTTATCGACTTTAGTTTGAATATTCTTCTTAAGCTTTTCTGACAATTTCTTTCTCTCTTCTAAAACTTAAGGCAGGTTTCAAATTTTTTGCTGAACTTTATCTCTATTACGTAAGACCTCCTGGTGAAGGGGGTTTAACATAAGACTGTGCATTAGGTTTAGAGGAGGGTCTGAACGTCTCGGGGAGGATTTACTGGGCAAAGGACCCCACAGACTGTTCCCCAGCACCTGCGGCGAGGGTGCTGAAACCAGTGCAGCCACCTGCTCAGTCAATAGCAGCGCACCATACCCTCCAAGACTGTACATGAGGAACACTGTGCAGTCTGAACAGGGACAGATACAGCTTCAGAGTAGGGAAACTCCTTTTTTTGGAGTTGGGGCGACCCGTCCTCCTGTACTCTTTACGCGCCTCGTTAAATGAAAGCTTTTCGATAGTCATAATTTTTAATATTTCTTTTTCTTCTTTAAAGATGTTACACTCTCTTGAGTATGCCGGATTGTTTTCCCTTGCAATTGATGCATCGCGGTCTCATTTTTGCACTCCTCCTCTTGGTGTCCTTCATCACCACAGCGGGAACATGTCTCGGGTTCGAACACACTTTACTGGAGTGCCCGAACCTCTGACAGCGGAAAACACCGCTGGGGGTTTTTTAAAGTACGGGCGCACAGACAAAGACATATAAACGGCTTTGATGGTTTTGGCGGATATGGGGTTTTGCAAAGGTTAAAATAAGACCCGGGGTAGGAAACCTATTACCCCGTTTTCGGTCCGAACAATCCTGAAACACATCAGGGTCACCATCCTCGCACTGCAGCTCAACCTTTATTTCCTCTTCACTGCAGTCCATAAGGTCTCGACAGAATAACGATTCCCTTGGAAGAGTTCAGAGAGGCATGAGGCTGGGACAGTAATCGCTACTGGTCAAAAAAACTCGTCATTTTAAGGATACTTCTTGGATTGGATGCAATTTGCAGGCTTCTCCAACAGGATAGTTCCATTTTCCTCAGCTTCCTTATAGATTTAGGTTGCCCCTCCACAGGCTACTAAAGATTTGTGGATAAGGAACGGGCTCAACTTAGTCAAAGTCTTTCCATCTTCCTTATAACTTAGCACAAGAAATAAGGGAGTAGGAATATTTTATCTCATCGTCGGTTTGTTCTTTTTCCATTTTTCTTTGCTTGTTTTGATCGAGCTCACATTCTGAGGTCAGGACAACTGCCGTTTCTTCTCTAGATCACTTTGATCTCTAGTTACTACGCTTCGCCCTAGTTTTGGGGTGGTTTTCAGTTTCCATAAATATTTTAACCAGCGCATCGTGTGTAAGGGTGAAGGCCGAGATACACCGGGAATGGGCACGCCCTCGATAAAACTGGGTCCCGTGGGAGCCCAGGTTAATCTACCCCAGATCCCCGGGGCCCGGTGTTGACTCGTTTAACCAGGCTGGGTATGCTCGCACGGCCTGGGCTCGCACGTTGCAGCAGGAGCTCCGACACTCCTGCTCAATACACACTTCCTGACCAAGGACATCGAAGTGGCTGGCTTCTGAACCAGTACATGACTTACGCCTCGGCAGAGACAAGCTCACATCAGCTCTCACCGGACACCAGATAGGGCACCTAGTGCCGGCTTAAGCACTCCCAGCGAGCCATGGCACTGGAACGGTCGAACAGAGCGGGTACTAATAGACCCTGGAGGGGGATTGGGTAGGAATTAAGGAAATGGTTTAGGTGGGTGTGGGCAGTTTAAACGTCATACCAGGACGGTAAGAAGAAACTGCAGTACTTGAGTATGTGTAGTGATGACAATGATTATTATGATACACCCAATGCATTCCAAGACGGTAATGTTATTGTAAATATTAGTATTCTAAGTAAAGCAATTGGTGAATTTGCGAAATGTAAACGTTGTTCAAAAGAATTGTTGATTGAACTTTCGGAAGACATAGGCATGCGCCGAGGAATAGTTTCCAAATCAAAACTGTCCTGTAATAATTGTAGTGCTAAAAAACAGTTCATGTCCTCAAAACTTACAGAGTCTAAGTTCTATAAAAATAACCTTAGGTTAGTTTATGCTTGCCGAAATATCGGCAAAGGTCGGGCGGCAGCCCAAACATTCTGCTCCATTATGAACTTACCTAAACCTCCTGCTAGATTTAACAGGTATGATAAACAGCTGTATAAATGCATAAGTGAAGTAGCTAATGAATCAATGAATAATGCTATTATGCAAGCTATAGCAGAAAATGATGGGGACAATAAAATAAGTGTAATTTTTGACGGCAGCTGGCAAAAGCGAGGATTTTTAACCTTGAATGGTGTAGTAACTGTTACTAGCTTGGACACAGGGAAAGTTTTGGATGTTCATTGTATGTCCAAATACTGCTTTATTTGTAAAGGAAAGGACATTGGTAACCATGAAGGCTGCCAAGCTAACTACAAAGGAACTAGTGGGGGCATGGAGATTCAAGGCGTTGAAGTATTATATGACCGTTCTAACACAGTGAGTAATCCTGCCATGTACACTAACTATTTAGGGGACATTGATAGTAAATCATTTGCAGTGGTGAGCCAGAAGAAACCCTATGGAGATAATATAGAGATAAAAAAAACTGGAATGTATTGGTCACATCCAGAAGAGGATGGGCACCAGACTGCGCAGACTTTGTCAAAAAATGAAAGGTACGGTGTTGGAAGATGGAAAAACCCCTTGGCGGTAAAAATCGGTTAACAGACAATGTAATATATGAGCTACAGAGCTATTATGGCGAAGCTATTAGAAATAATAGTGACAATATTGACAACATGAAAAAAGCAGGATGGGCTACTTTTTTCCATAAGGCTTCAACCGCTGAAAAACCTTTGCATGGACTTTGTCCTACTGAAACAACCTCATGGTGCAAATACAATCGAGCAAAAGCCCTAAAAATTGATTTACCAGCACCAAAAAAGTTTTACCAATGGTCGTCATGGAAACTATAAAACCAATTTATAAAGATTTAGCTGACCCCAACTTGCTTAGAAAGTGCTTGCACGGGAAAACTCAGAATCAAAATGAGTCATTTAATAATCTGATTTGGTCGAGGATACCAAAAAACACATTTGTAGGCCTATTTACTCTAAAGATTGGAGTGCTTGACTCAGTTATATCTTATAATGAGGGTGTCCTTAGTAAAGTAAAAGTACTACAGAAGTTATGTGGCAGTTGTGGACCAAACAGTGTTGTTGGACTAAAATCGCAAGATCAAGTTCGTGTGTACCATGCTGAAAAACAACTACAGGAAATTGAAAAAAGGGCTTCTCAAGCAAAGATAAATAGGAAGAGGAGGCTTGTAGAAAATGAAGAAGGCTCAGATGATCCAGATTATGACCCTGGAGCTTATTGAATGAAAGTTGTTTGTTTTGAATTGCATAGAAATACGTAATTTATTTTTAAATGTGTTTTTCCGAAAATACACATTTTCCGAACGTTGGTACACTTTTTTTCCTAAACTAATGGTCCAAATTCAAAGAAATTTTGCATAGGAGTTCTTTATAACATAATAAACAATTATAAGGTTTTATAGCAAAATATTTCAAAAAATAGTTTCTTAAAAAAATAAAGTTTCAAAACTATTCGATTTTTTTATCGCTTTATAAAAAAAGTTATAAAACACAAACTATAGTTAGGAAAAGTCTATAACACCTTATTTTTGTCAATATTAGTCATTGCAATAGGGTCATTCCACATCAATTCAACCAGAAAAAAATAATTTTTTCACCAAACACCTCAGATTTTTATGAAACTTGGTACATTTGTTCTATATATAGAGATTAATAACACCACCAAATTTTAAATTTTTATCTCACATACTTTTTTAGTTATGGCACTTTAAAGTTTGGTCGTTTCTCAATTTCCGAGCCTTGGATAGTGCCCAGTAAAACGTGTATTAGGATAGAAAAAAAATTCTCATTCACTTATTTGGCACCCAATCTTGGTGAAATTTTCAAGGTAGGTTTATATAAGTATAAGGAAGTTAAAAAAAATATATAACATAACCCTAAGCTAAGCATAAAATATTATAAAAAAAAATATTTTTTGAACTTTTTACAATTTAAAAAACGGGAACATGGCTCAGCGTAAAATTAAATAAATATCTCAAAAATGGAATGAGATAATCAAGAATTTTTCCCCCCTAAATTATCTATATGAAGTGGGCTTTAATTTAATAAAATAAAAGTTTTGTGTATTTTCTTCCTTCTATTAACTAAGGCCATTGCAAGTTACAATATATTAATTACAATCAAAGCGAGGTTGTACCAGTCTCAATGGCTACAGATTGTTAATGAAAATTAAATAAAATTTTTAATAATTTTAATTTAACATTTTAATAATTATAATGTTCTATATAAACATTATAATTATTATAATATTTATATAGAAGCTTAGTTTAACACAGTACTGTACCTAAGTTCAATGTCAACATTCATGTTTAAATAGATTAGACTACAGAAATAAACAGGCAGATATTCTACCCTCCTAATCTGGGCAAGTTGCAACACGAGGTTTTCATGTCATGACAGGCTGCTTTTCTAGGCAGTGTATCTGACAGTTATGAGCCAGTCCTGTTTACTAGTGTCCCAAGAGGTAACAGTGTTATAAGCTGTGGTGGTTATAAAAGTGGTGTGTTTACCTTTCTTTGGATTTATGATATTTGTGTTAGTGTGTGTGTCTGAGTGTTGAATTGAGTTTTAACTAAGGTGCCAATCTTTAAAAAAAACCTAATATTAATACAAAGATTAATGATATTCCATATACTTGTATAGATCAAATTTTTGAACTTAATTTTTGAAATTTTCGTTTGTTTTATGATGCATTTGTAAAGAAGAGAAATTTAACCTGCTTTTAAATCAATTAGAAATGGACAATAAGTGTAGTATAGGGCTATTAAAACTGAAAGAATGCCACAAATTAACTTATGTTACAAAAAAAAGGGCTAGAAAATGTTAGTGATTTGTCTGAAGAAAATCTCACACTTGATTAAAATAAGAAGTGAATTAGATGATAAGGAAATAATTAACATTTGTTTGCATCATAAGAGTTTATTTTTGACCAAGTACGAATTCCTCCAAAAAGTCTGTTGTGATCCTTTTAAAAAAACATAAGAAACCCATTAAAAATGGCTTTAAGAGTTGTAAGTATTCAGCAAAGTCAGGCCTGTATCACAAAAGGTTTAAAGGTAAAACCAGGGGAAAAGTTGTGCACCAATTGCTCTAAAAATATATTCTCTACTCCAAATGACTGTGAAGAAGAATCACATGATGATGATCTTTTTACACTGCCGACTGAAACTGAAACTCAGTTACAAAAAGAAGAGGCTATTGATTCTCTCTAAATTTCCTCTTTAACGGATATTGGTTTGTTCACCTCTTAAATTACATGCGTTGAATGAAAACTCCAAAAATTGGTTATGCACAAAATAAATTAGAAAAACTGCATCAAAATGTAAAAAAGAAAATTGAAACAGTTTTAGATGTTCAGTTGCCACCAAAAAATACCTAAATTGCAAAAAACAGCTGAAACAAAAAGCAGATGAAATGGACCTGCTTGTTGAAAATATAAAAAGTGAAGTAAATAAACTTTCATCAAAAAAGAAAATACAACTATTAACGCTTCCAGCATCACTGAATTGGTCGAGAACAAAAATCAAAGATGCCTTTGAAGTGTCTGATTATTCTGCTAGACAGGCACAAAAATTGTACAAAGAAAAAGGACTTTTTGGCTGAACCTGAATCAAGAAGAGGAAAGAAACTCAGTTCCTGAAGTTGTGGAGTTGGTCACAAATTTTTTATCAAAGCGACGAGCAATCAAGAGTTTTGCCAGGTATGAAAGATGTAGTAAGCCTGGGAAAGAAAAAAATATGAGAAGAAAAGATTAATTTTAAGTAACCTCAATGAAATATTTGCAAACTTCAAAAGGGAACATCCTGACATAAACATAGGGTTCTCCAAGTTTTTGTACTCTTCGTCCAAATGGTGTGTTCTGGCTGGTGCTAGTGGAACACACTCTGTTTTGTGTGTGTACTATTCATCAAAATGTGTTGCTCTTAATACATGCAGCACAACTGGAAGAGAGTCACAAAGATCTACAAAATCTTCTTTTATGTGAAAATCCAACTCAAAACTGCATGTTAAGGCGATGTGAAACATGTCCCTCAAAAGACAATCTGACAACATTCTTACAAGCAAAGTTTGAAAACTATGAAGAAGATGATAGAATAGAATTCAAACAGTGGGTAGCTACAGACAGGACACAGATGATAACACAAACTTCAACTATTGATGAATTTGTTGACGAGTTGGCAACAAAAATAGAATTTTTTTTTTTTTTTTTTTTTTTTTTTTTTTATAAGGGGCAAAAAAACGCTGAGGTTATCATTGCCCTCAAGAAAGAATTGACACCTACTCGTATCTGGTAGTGTCAATTAGGTGCATACAGATTACATTGTATATAACAAAAATAGGAATTACGACAAGTAGGTGAGTAAATAATTTATACTTAAAACTACATAACAATAAATATGACGAGGGAAAGACTGTAGAGAGGTCTTAACCTATATAAGGACTAAAAGATAAATAGAACATAAATAAGGACAAGGTTACATAACATTAATTAAATAAACTGTAAAAACTTAACACAATTTACTGCCACCAAGTTAGCTGTAAAGGGGCTAATTTTGGCAGCTGTCAAGATAATGATATATAAAATAAATAATAAAATTTATAAATATTAACAACAATAGATAATCTGAATAAATAAATTTAAAAATTTAAATTATATTTTATTAATCAGCCGACGTTGCATTCAGAAAACACAGCAATCTTTGAGTTTACCGTCTCGTCGTCACAAAGAATATCGTTCAACGAAGCCGGCAGATTCGAGTTGCGCCTATGTACCGAATAGCGAGGGCAGTCAACAAGCACATGTTTTGACAGTAATGACAGTGTCACATGTGTCGCAGACCGGAGGATCATCTCTACTCATGAGGAAGCCATGTGTGAGAAGCGTGTGGCCTAGCCGCCAGGCGCGACACAACACAACCTCCTCACGACGACTCAGGCGTTCGCTGTTTCCCAGAGTCCAACGCAGTCTTTAATAAGCCGTAACTTGTTGTTGACGACTGCCCGCCAATCGCTATTCCATTTGGCTTTCAGTTTGGCCTTCACTCACCGGGTAATGTCGGAAGAAATCATCCGTGCGGTGTAAGGGCTGGAGTTTGTAATGCTTCCTTAGCTCCTCTATCTGCCAGCTCGTTTCCGGATACTCAATGTGTCCAGGTACCCAGACAAGGAAGACAGCACACCTTCGGACTGAAGGGAAGACAAAGAGTGCCATATTTCGCGGATGATGATGTGTTTTGAAAACATGTCGCTGATGGCTTTGTATACCACTAAGGGAGTCGCTGCAGATAACCAATTTTTTAGTCATAGGAAAACTTTATATTTAGGGCCTTTTGGATGGCTGTTAATTCGGCCGTGAAAATAGAAGAGTCGTTGGGGAGACGAAATCCGTATCGTCTTACCCCAGTGACGAAAGCACACATCCAGTTCTACAACGTTCCTTTGACCCGTCAGTGTAGACAACATCGCAAGGTGCGAGGCTGCCTAGTAATTTGACGGAATTTCTTGTTGGTAGACTGTTTCTGGAGTGGAGACTTTTTTAAACCTACAGAGATTTAAAAATAATTTTTGGCATTGAGACGCTCCAGGGTGGGATATCACATTGATGAACGACTTTAAACTGGTAATCGTTTAGGCCTATTTCATAAGCGTAGGATTTGGCCCTAACGCCTAAGGGTGAAGGAAGATTTGGTCTCGCTAGGAAAGAATTATAGAGTGGATTTCGCAGGACCGGTTCAAACGCAGGGTTTTCTGGCTTCCCTGAAAGAGCGTGAACATAGTTTAGGGACAGATGTTGTCGTCTATGCGAAAGAGGGGGTTCTCCCGTTTCTGCGAGAAGACTGTTAATAGGAGAAGATCGAAAAGCTCCAGTGGCCAGTCTTAAAGCAGAATTATGGACTGGGTCAAGCATTTTGAGAGCACTGGGTCTTGCGGACCCATATGCTTTGACATCCATAATCTAGACAGGAACGGATGGTGGCTTGTAGAACCTGAGCATGCATGTCCTGTCAGCCCCCCCATGAAAAATAGAAAAACTGATCCCTCATTCTTATATTGCAAAAAGCCAGTCCAGCTATTTTAAAAGCTTAAAGGATAACTGTGCGCCAAACGAAGCCATTATATCAATGGACTTTAGTGAGAGAATTTCTCATTTGTGATTCAAGATGAGGTGCAGGTTATCATTGGACCTCAGACTCCTGTACTGTTCATCCAGTAATTATTAACATGTTGTGTTGACGAGGAAAAAATAGTCTCATCACATTGTGTAATCTCCGATGACTTAAATCATGATGTTTGTATGGTTTATAAAATACAAGAAACCCTGTTAGAGTATGTCAAGGAAAATTATCCCAATGTCACGGATGTTCACTATTACAGTGACGGGTTGCGCCGGACAGTACAAGAACAAATACAACTTCATGAACCTTTCACTTCATGAAAAAGACTTCAAAATTAAAGGCCAATGGTCTTTCTTTGCTACAAGCCACGGCAAAACTGAATGTGACGGTATTGGGGAACTGTTTAAAAGGTTGGCGAGAAAAGCAAGTCTTCAAAGGCCTCTTCAAGATCAAATACTAACAGCAGCTTACCTTTTACGAGTTTTGTAAATCAAACATATCCAAAATAAATTTCCATTTCATTTCAAAAGAATCAGCAGATGATGTTCGCCGACAGCTTGAAACACGTTTTGAAAACCTTAATACTCTTCCAGGTACCAGAAGTTTTCACAACTTTAGACCCTTGGACTCTTCAGGAACATTAGAAGCAAGGCGAATTAGTACTGATGAAATTTAAGGAGAGGGTTGGCCTTAAATGTAAGAGAAATAGATTTGTACCCCTCACGCTACATTGCTTGTAAATACGACAATCTTTGGTTCTTTGGGATAATAACAAATGTTGCCAAGGAAGATGGAGACGCTACAGTAAAATTTCTTCATCCAGCAGGACCATCCCCCCTCATTTTACTGGCCAAAACGAGATGATATATGTGATGTGCCTATTCCACACATCCTTGCAGTGGTTGAGCCTCCACACACCTCGACTGGAAGAACATATCAATTCTCACCAGAGTGCATAAAATTAATTGAAAAGCTAATGGTTCATTAACTTTCAAAGCCTTAAAATAAGTACAGTGAAAGGGTGAATTATGATTTCCAAACATAAAAATGTAATTTATCCTTGTTTAACAAGCTATACCCATTTATTGAAACCAGGCGAACTTCACATTGCTCGTAAGTAATATAATGTCACTTTCAATGGTATCAATAAATAGAAGGAAGAAAATACACAAAACTTTTATTTTATTAAAATTTAAAGCCCATTTCATATAGATAATTTAGGGGGGAAAAAATTCTTGATTATCTCATTTCCTTTTTGAGATATTTAAATTTTACTCTGAGCCATGTTCCCGTTTTTTAAATTGTAAAAAAGTTCAAAAAATATTTTTTTATATAATATTTTATGCTTAGCTTAGGGTTATGTTATATATTTTTTTAACTTCCTTATACTTATATAAACCTACCTTAAAAATTTCCACCAAGATTGGGTGTCAAATAAGTGAATGAGAATTTTTTTTTCTATCCTAATACACGTTTTACTGGGCACTATCCAATGCTCGGAAACTGAGAAACGACCAAACTTTAAAGTGCCATAACTAAAAAGTATGTGAGATAAAAATTTAAAATTTGGTGGTGTTATTAATCTCTATATATAGAACAAAATGTACCAAGTTTTCATAAAATCTGAGGTGTTTGGTGAAATGACCTGGTTGAATTGACATGGAATGACCCAATAAGCACACCAAATTTCAAGCCCTTAGGTCAAATACTTTTTATTAAAACGGTACCGAAAAATAGCAAATTTAACATTGGTAGCATAGGGACGTACCTGTCCCCAACAACTTTAGGTTACATAAAAAACAATAATACAGTTCTCCATAATGTTTTATCTGTTGATAAAGAGCCAACTAACATCAAACCTGATGGTCGAGGTAAAAGTACCCCTTCAACCAAAGTGGACAGAGATATAATAAAAGAACATGTGGAATCATTTAACCCAGCAATTGCTCATTACAGAAGAGAGCATGCTCCACTGAGGCGTTATTTACCCAGTGACATAACCATACATAACATGCATATGAATTTCAGGTCTCAACACTCTAGTGTTAAGTGCTCGTAAGATTTGTACAGAGCTGTTCTCAAGGAAATGAAGATATCATTTACTAAGCTTGGTAATGAGGAGTGTGAAGCCTAATAGTAATATGACATTTGTTGTAATAAACAATGTATGAATACAGTCTTGTATTTTTAATTCCTGTGTTCTGATTTATTTTCAAAAGTAGCTAAATGAATATTTTAGAAGTGGTAAGCATTGCTATGTTAGAACAAACCAATATAATTTTTATTAACCAACGAAAAAAAATCTACAGCAAATTCACTTTCAACTGGTTGAACAATTTAGAAGTCAAAAATAGTTAAATTTGTAAAAACATGTTGAGATTTAAGTAATTCTACAAGGAGTCTTTCGTTAAAGCAAACAACTGTATTTCAACATGCCAATAAAACGAGGGGATAAGGCTTTCTCAATACTAATGAAATTGAGGAGTTTGAGGCAAAAAGACCTTAAGTCCATTTTTTCATAGAAAAATATAATAATACATTTTTTTAACTGCATTGAAAAAAGTTTATATTTTTTAAATAACTTTAATGGTTATTTACTTTCTTGTGTTAAAAAATACTTATATAAATGTTAATTTTTACGTTTTGTTAAATATCTCAGTTTTAGCCGAAGTGGAGTTAAGGTTTTTTTTCCATAGTAGGGCAGAGTAAAGGAGATGATGCCTTATGGAGCAGATGTCCTAACAGACAAATTAGAGTGTATTGGACACATAGAAAAGCGGATGGGTACTAGGCTACGCAAACTAAAGTCCGATAATAAGTCCATAAAACTTGCTGATGGTAAACCACTGAATGGTAAAAACCGCCTTTCATCAAGTGCTATAGACCAGCTCCAGGCCTATTATGGCCAAGCCATAAGTAGGAGCAATACAGTTCAAGAGATGAAGCAAGGAATATGGGCTTTATTTTATCACAAGTCATCCAGTGATAAAAATCCTTAACATGGTCTTTGCACAAAAGGCGCTGAAAGTTGGTGCAAGTATCAACGATCTCTTGTAAGTGGTGAGACATACAAACATACAAATAATATCCCCTCAGTTATTATGGAGTTTATTAGGCCAGTGTTTAGGAGCCGTCAGATCCTGATCTCTTGAAAAAGTGTTTACACAAAAAGACCCAAAACCCTAACAAAAGTGTAAAAAGTGCGATATGGGCTCGCCTACCAAAACCTGGATTTGTGGCTATAAAGACCTTACATTTTGGAGCTTATGAAACTGTTTCAACTTTTAATACAGGACAGATTACTAAATGTAAGGTCCTACAGAAATTGGCCATTTCTATTGGCAACAACACTGTTTCTACAATGAAATTACTAGACAACGAGAGGCTTCGAAATTCAATGCGCGCTTCTCCTGAATTAAAGAAAAGGGCAAGGCAGACCAAGAGGCAATCTAAAAGGAAGCTGGAGGACAAGGAAGAAGACACAGACAATCCAAGTTATGGGGCTGGCCTGTTTTTTTTTAAGCAGAAGAAAACAGACCATAGACAATTCAGGAGGATTGATAAACCTATTGACTATGCAATTTGCTCCTGCCTCAGAAAAGACGTCCAGGCTAAACTAGTTCTTTGTAAGAAAATGTTTTGTCAGGATGTTGAAGAGGAGATGAAGTCTAATCCAGTTAACTTTTGGAAGTATATGAACAGGTTTAGGAGAATCCTACTGCTGTTCCTACAGTGACTATCGTCATGTTCAAATATATTTATGGGAAAGTATTCCATAGTTTTTCCCTTATCAATATAGCTTTTTAAGTGGGCATTCTATAATATGTAATCTGATTTATCTTTTTCTTGTTGATGGTGCAATGGTTGAAAGTCTTGGGCAAGTTGATACCATATATTTTGACTTAAAGAAAGCTTTTGATAAGCTCCCTCACCATTTAATATTAATGTAACTGCCTGCTTTTGGTTTCTCTGCAGATCTTGTTTCTTGGACACAGTTGTATGTGCAACAAAGGCTTTTCAGAGTATTGTTTGGGGACATAATGTTTGACTGTTTCACTGGATTCTCAGGGGCGCCATAAGGATTAAATCTTGCCCCACTACTTTTTTCTTCTTTTCATCAATGATATAGTATCGGTTTTAGAATGCAATGTTAATCTTTATGCTGATGACATCAAAAATAATATCATTGCCAATCCTTGGTACTGATCATCATCATCTTCTTCAAACCTGTTAATAGGATTGATCAGTGGATTAAGGACAATACCTATTTTACACTTGAACCTGGGGTAGATTTTGGTAATGTCTTTTATTCAAGAGGTCGATACATCTCTCTTTCCTTATGTTATTGATGACCAGCCTGTGGCATGAAAGATTATTGTTACAGACATGGGTATGTTGCTTGATTCCAGGCTGTTAATGTCTCAGCATGTTGATTTTGCCATATCTAAAACAAAATGTAATCTTGGGCTCAATAAGTGGATTACTAGACACGTACATATAAAAGAGACCTGTCTGATGTCACTTGTGAGATGTCATCTTGAATAAGCCGGTGCCATCTGGAATAGCGATTAGGGGTATACCTGTGATGCTATTGAGGGGGTTCAGAGGAGGTTTTCTTTTCTTAAATGGCCTTCAAGTTTCTTGGGGCCTATGCTATTCTTGAGAATGATTTGTGGCAAGAATTTGGATTTCTGATCATGGAATCATAATCTTGTTGTGTATTTTTGGTTTTTCCACAAAGTACTTCATGGGAGCTTAAATCTCAACCTTGGTGTTGTCATCAGGGCTCCAGCATAACTGAAAATGCTTTATGATATAGGACAGCATTTGTATGGGTGTCTACAGGTGTCTGTTATCATGCGTCATTACTCACAATGGCGCCTGCAAGTAAGAATCCAGTCTGTGGAGCGTGTCCTAAAAAGGTTACTAATACTACTGGTGGATTAATGTGCGAGGGAAAGTGCATGAAGTGGTTTCATTTTGAGTGTGTGGGGAAATCTAAAAAAGAATATTCGTATTCTAAAGGTGAAAAGTCCAATTTTTTGTGTGACGACTGCAAGAAGCCGCTGCAGGAGGAACAGAGTGTATGCATAGAGAATACACCATCCGTAACTGTAGCTCATAACGCAGATATAAATTCGCCCTGTGATTGTGTTGTGCATATAAAAATTTTAACCAATCAAATCTTTGTGAGATTCGTGATCAGTTAAACACAATTTGTAAGTAAAATCTGTTTTTTATAGCATTGAAATAGTACGCATTAATAAATCGCGATTCCCGAAAGTTGCATTTTTTACATTGTGGAACACTTTTTTCAAAAACCATTTGAGATATCAAACTGAAATTTTTACAACATATTCTAGGCTATTATTTGAACACTTTAACCCTTACGATCCCAACGTCCTAATTTTAGGACGTGGGGTACAATTTCGTTTGATCCCAACGTCCTAATTTTAGGACGTCCAGTAAAATATTTTTGTAAGGGGAGTCTAAATTGAAAAATAAATTACTATTTTTCAATTTGGGGTTTTTTTATTGAATATTACAGTTTGAAATTTCCTCTTTCCAATGATATATAACACTTTGTAATACATAAATCATAAAGCCATGAAAAAATCAATGAAATAAGGCCTGCAACTCAGTTTTAGTAAAAAAGCTCCTTGGTCGTGCAATTGTATCAATCTGAACTTTTTATAGTGCTACTAATACTTATAGCAGCTGTATAATTTTGTTTTCTAGTGTTGGCTAACCTGTTAGTTGAAGCAGATGAATAGATGCATGAAACTGAAACCAGCTGCTTATTTGTTTGTTTATGTTTTATTTATGAATAGAACAAACAACATTATTGTTCTGTGAATAAATTGTGTGTATTTTAGTAAGTGAAGTGATAAAGTGTTTGAATTTGCTATCCTGGGTAACAAAAAGAAGATTGGTACAAGATATAAAGCTTATAACAAAGCTAAAAAGAATAGGCAAGTAAAGTCTCAACTGCAAGTCCATCTAATCCTGATGGTAGGCTTAGGCCTAAAGTAGATTCTGGTTCTAAGGCTAAGTTAGAAGGTAATTTGTCATATTATGACAACAAAATGAGCAATTTAAAAATATAATCTTATAGATATTGATAGTTTTGGAGAATTTATTGAGGAAATTGCCGTCTGTTAAAGTTGTCATTCTAAATTGAAACTAAGTTGCAAGTCAGTAGTAGGTTTAGTTTCCGAGTTCAACCTCATTTTTACAAGTTGTGGTAAAGATAAATCATTGCTCAATTCCAAATATGTTAGTGCTAATGATAATGTAGTCCTATATGATCTAAACCTTAGGTTAGTATATGGATTGAGATCAATAGGCAAAGGGTACAGTGCTGCCAAAAATATATGTGGAATAATGAACTTAACTCCTCCTCCGACTATGTATTTGCGACATGAGAAAGTTTTAGCTGATTCAACCCAAACTGTTTTTGAACAATCAATGAAGCATGCTGTTGAGGAAGCAGTAAAGGAAAATGATAGGCCTGAAAAGAGAGATCTTTGTGTTGCCGTAGATGGTTTCATGGCAGAAGAGGTGACATGTTTCGCTGAATGGAATTGTATAGCTTACTTCAGTTGACACAGGAAGTCTTCACAAGGAAAAGACATTCATGCAATGAGTAAGTTTTGTTTATGTCCTCTAAAAGAAAAAAAAGAACACCAACTGAATTGCATTGCTAATTATTTAGGGACCAGTGGAGGTATGGAAGTGGACGGAGCAATAAATCTGTTTCATAGATCAGTGTCTAAGTATGATGTACGATACATCGATTATTTGGGCGATGGGGATTCCAATGGCTATAAATCAGTTTCAGAATCCCCACCTTATGTACCTGATGTAGTAATTAGAAAACTAGAGTGCGTAGGTCATGTACAGAAGCGTATGGGGACTCGCCTACGCACTTTAAAAGATAAATGTAAAAAAGAAAAATTGTCAGATGGGAAACCTTTGTCTGGGAAAAACCGACTAACGACTGCTGCGGTTCAAAAGCTTCAGACGTTTTATGGATTATCAATTAGGAGAAACACCCATAGTGTAGTTGAGATGAAGAAAGCTGTTTGGGCAACATATTTTCATGTCCAATCTACAAATGAAACGCCAACATATCAATTGTGTCCGAATGATGAATTGACGTGGTGTAAATATAAAAAAGCAGAACTCGAAAATAACTCCTATGACCATGGCAAACATTTCCATCTCCCTGAAGCCATTATGTTGAAATTAAAACCAATTTTCAAGAGCCTGTCTGATCCACAGTTATTAGCAAAGTGCCTCAAAGGGAAGTCCCAGAACCCAAATGAGTCACTAAACAACCTCATATGGTCTCGTATTCCTAAAAGGACTTTTGTTCGATTACACACCTTGACATTTGGCGCACATGATGCTGTGTTATAAATTAATGAAGGGTTTTCCTGCAAGTGTAAAATATATAGAGGGGTTAGGGCTGGAAGTAGGATCTAACATGCTTGCCGCTATGAAGAAGATGGACTTGGACTGACTCCGAAAAGCAGAAAAGGCCATGACTGACCTTGAAAAAAATCCGACAAAGCAGGACATTAGGCAAAAGATGACTGGAAGACATTTACAAGGAGTCAGAAGACCCAGACAACCCATCTTATGGTACAGGATTACATTAAAGGTAATATCACTTATATTTTGATGTTAATTTTTACATTTTTGTAGTTTTCCGCAAAATAGCATTTTTGTACATTTGATGTCATATATCTCAAGAACTAGTGCTAGTAGAAAGAAACTAGGCCTAAGCCTTGTTAGTGACTGTGATCACTTTGGTGAATTTGAAGCTAGGTCTAGAAATTTCATTGTAAATTTTGTTGCCTTGGAAACATTGATTAAAAATTTAGGATGTAAGAAATGTGGTGGTGTTCTAAATATTGAGGAAGTTGAGGGCGAACGGAACGGCTTGGCAAGTAAATTTTGCATTATGTGTACTTCTTGTCATCATGACTTTAGTGTGTGGACTTCAGACAAATGTACTGGTAGGCCTAACATGTTTGAAACTAACATTAGATTGTTTTATGGCCTACGCTGTATTGGTCGAGGACTTGATTCTGGGAAGGTGTTATGTGCTTTACTCAATCTTCCTCCTCCAAGTACTGCACGCGGTAAGTACACAGATTTACTCCATGAATCGATTGAAACTGTTGCCAAGGGTTCAATAGCAGCAGCTGCTAAGGAAGCTGTGGAATTGAATTTAAATGAGCCCAACACAGATCTCTCCATTGGATTTGACGGAAGCTGGCAGAAGCGTGGGTTTAGATCCAAGAACGGTTACACTAATATTACAAACTTAGATACAGGAAAAGTGCTTGATACTGAAGTTTTAACCAAGTTTTGTAGTGGCTGTTCAAAACTACCACCAAAAGACAATGCTAAAAAAATTCAGCATGAAAGAAACTGTGTTAAAAACTATGAGGGAGCTAGTGGTGGAATGGAGGGTGTAGGCGCGGTGACAATGTTCAACAGGTCGATAGCAGAGAAAGGTGTCCGGTACATGGAAATGTTAGGCGACGGTGACTCAAAAGCCTTCGAGCGGGTTAAAAGTGCACAACCTTATGGCCCTACCTTTGATACACGCAAAATTGAATGTGTAGGCCATGTTGAGAAGCGAATGGGCACACGCCTTAGAAACTTGAAACAAAAAATGAAGGGAATCAAAATTAGCGACGATAAGCCTCTAGGTGGAGCCCATAGGCTTACAGACAAAAGAATTGATCAGTTGCAATCGTATTATGGCAAAGCAATAAGGGACAATTCTGGAGATTTACAAGGAATGAGAAGGGCAGTGTGGGCAACTTACTGTCATTCCCGTTCAACGGACGAGAAGCCAGAACACCAGCTATGCCCAGAAGGCCCAAACTCTTGGTGTAAATACAACATTGCCAAGCATGAAGGTACAGCAGAGCAGGTCTAGCAAGAGCCGTGGGCCAAAGATGCGCAGTAGCCTAGAGGTGGTCAGATGTAGGAGTGGGGGTAGCAGCCGGCTCAGTTCACTGCTGTCAGGCGTTGGAGTCGTGTCGTTAAGTTGTGCTGACATCTAGCGTTCACGTGGCCGTGCTGTCGTTGTTGTATGTGTTATATAGTGGTTGTGTTATTGTTGTTTGTACTTATATTAAGTGCTGTCGTTGTAGGTGTTATATAGTGGTTGTGTTATTGTTGTTTGTACTCATATTAAGTGCTGTCGTTGTAGGTGTTATATAGTGGTTGTGTTATTGTTGTTTGTACTCATATTAATATGGAAGCTCAGCAGCATCGTAAACTAATTGGTGGACGAAAAGTATTGCATAGCCAATGTCGAGAAATCATTGCAAATGTGTACAAATTTATGAAACGTGAAGCTGAAACTGGAGCTGCAATACATTTAAAAAAATTCAATGTCGTGTAGCGGAAGCCACGGGTGTATCACTGACGTCTGTAAAGAGAATTATTGCAGAAAGCAAAACCGTTGTTCAGACTGAAACCCAGTTTACTACGCCAAATAAAAAACGACATAGAGCAAAGAACAAAACGGAGTTAGATGAGTTTGATTTGTGCGTTGTCAGGCGAACTGTAAATGAGTTCCACAAAATCAATGGCGAACGACCAACAGTTAAAACTCTATTACCAGCTCTCAGAGAAAAAATTAATTTTACAGGGAGTAAATGGTCATTAGGTAAGGTTTTACACAAGCTAAACTTTCGCTGGAGGAAATCAGTTAATAACAGGAAAGTATTGGTTGAAGAAAGTGATATAAGGGAACTACGTTTAAAATATTTGAGGAATATCCAGAATTATCGATCGGAAGGTAGGCCAGTAATCTATATGGACGAGACCTACGTTCATTCTACACACACACAAAACCCTTGAGTTGGAGTGATGGAAGCGAGGCAGGTTTAAAAACCCCTATTAGTAAGGGAGAGAGAATAATAATAGTTCATGCCGGTAACGAAGATGGCTTTGTAAATAATGCACAATTGACGTTCATATCTGGAAAAAAAACAGGGGATTATCATGGTGACATGAATTTCAGCAACTATGAAAAATGGATACGAACACAATTAATTCCTAACATACCCCAAAACTCAGTTATTGTTATTGATAATGCACCCTACCACAATGTGCAGTTGAACCCAGCTCCCACGTCGTCAACTTTAAAGGCAGACATGATACAGTGGCTATCAGAACGAAACATACACTTTTCTAAAGAAATGTTAAAACCAGAATTGTACTCAGTTATTAAAGAAAATAAACCAAAGTACAAAATGTTTAAAGTAGATGCTATTCTGGCAGAAGCCGGCCATTCTGTTTTAAGGTTACCACCATACCACCCAGATTTAAATCCTATTGAAATGGTATGGAGTTTACTTAAGGAAAGTGTAGCCAAAAGAAACGTTTCGTTTAAATTAGCTGAAGTTCAACAACTGGTAGTAGAGATATGTAGCCAGATAACACGAGAACAGTGGAGTGCTCGTGTGAACCATGTAAAAGTGGAATTGGATTACTTGGCATTAGAACAGATGACAATGATGACAGCCATCCAGAAAGTGATGATGAAATGGATGACGTGGACTTGAGTGGAATAGAACCCCTGATTTAAATAACTGTAAGTTTTTTATTTTATTTAAATAGTTCTAGGATTTTATATAGGTTAGATAATATTATTTCGTCATATATAGTTTAAAGCCATAGATGATGTAATTACTAATATTAATATTAAGGAATAAGTAGCTATGACGGCGGTTAGAATGTGGTATCTGTGAATAGTGGTTGCTTGTGAGCACGTCGGCGCCGCTCGGCGAGGCCAGGCGGGCGGCTTAGTGCTTCCCTCCCTCTCGCCCCTCTATGCCTTACTCCACTTCCCCTCTCGCGCCGGTCACGGCTCTTGCTAGAACTGCTCAGTTATACCCTCAGCTCTTTTCAGCACAAAAACTCTCTTCCTGAACCGGTTGTAGAAGCAATTAGGCCTGTATACAACGCTTTGGTTGCCCCAGATTTACTGCGGAAATGTTTACACGGCAAAACGCAAAATGTCAATGAGTCATTTAATAACGTGTGTGGACCCGTGTGCCCAAAGGAACATTTGTTGGCAAAAAAAACATTGGAAATAGGTGTTTGGGACAGTGTTCAGACTTTCAATGATGGAAACAAGGGGAGGCTTCAACCTCTACAGCAGTTGGGTGTGAGAGACTTGGGAAAGTTCACCGTTCGAGCACTGCATCGCTTGGATCTGGAGCGCCTACGTAAAGCTCAAAAAGCGGCTGAAGACATGACCAAGGATGCCAGAGTCAAGAAAAGGAGACAAATGCTAGCTGAGGAAGAGGACCTTAATGAAGATTATTGTCCAGGAGGATTTTAAGGTAACTTTTTAAAAGTTTTGCATGTTTGAAAATAACATTTTACTTTGTCGCCAGTTTTCCGGAAATCAATTTTTTCAGGACTAAAAACCCATTTTCTCAGAAACTACTAAAGATATCTCTATGAAATTTTTACTGATTATAAATGAACCATATATTGATACACTGTAGTAGATTTATGTGTATTAGACAGAAATAAAAAATGTCATGAGCAAAATTGTTTCAATTTTATTACAAAAAATTATATTAAAACAAACAAAAAATTTTTTATATGAAATTGTTACTGAAAAAATCTAATTCTAATACAGTACCTTTATAAAGAGTGTATCTATGCTGTGCCAAAATTTCAGTTCTGTGGGAATAAGTGTTGCTGAGGTGATGGGTCTTAAAGTATTCAAATTTAACATGGAGTCTTATGGACCGTTCAGCTCCCCTTAAAAAAAAAAATTTTTGTGCAGTTATTTGTGGTTCAAATGCAATAAAACTTTGTATTTTTATTCATTATAAAGTGTTGTTGTAAAATATAATTTTGGATTTTGGGTACATATTTTTTGGATACTGGCAACTACAGGGAACTAAGGGAAGGCCGCCAGCATCTAGATCTACCAATTTTAGTTCAAATGATAAATCTAGTGGTGAGAATAATGATGGTTAGGAGGATGTGAACGAGGATAATGACCCAGGGTACGATCATTCTTTTTCTTTTTCGGAGTTTACCGGAGTAAAGCACTGTCCCCCTGTGAATTCCCCAGTCATAGACTACTTTAGGCTCTTTTTTACAACTACATTACTTAAATGTTTGCAACATATACTAACATGTATGCTGAAGAAGTTGTTACTAGATACAACTTAACAAAGGGGCCAAATGATAACTTTCGAACATGACAACGTGTTACACCTGCTGAAATCCAGGTGTTTTGTGTAAACCAGGCGTTTATTTGTGTACTAATAAACATGGGCCTAAACCGCAAACCCACAATAGCAAGTTATTGGTGGTCTACCGAAAGTCAATGTGTAAAGTGGTTTCAGAGAATGTTTAGTCGAAACAGATTCCAAGATATTTTGGCTTATTTTCACATAGTAAAGAAATATTCCTAAGCCAAAAGAACCAAATTATGACCCTTGCTCCCGTGTTCAACCCCTTATTGACCACATGAACCAGGTTTCTAAGTTATATTATGCCCCAAACTAATTTTTATCAATTGATGAGAGCATAATACCCACCAAATGCCATAATCCATTGATGCAATGCCTACCTAAAAAACATCACAGATTCGGCGTCAAGTTGTGGTTATTGTGTGGCGCAATAACCCATTATTGTTTTCATTTTTTTGTTTACAAAGGGGCAAAAATGCAGATAGACAGCAGGTCAAAGAACAAGGGCTTGGGTACAATGTTACGATGAAACTTCTTGATGCAGAAAATTATTTATCCAAAGGGTTTCATTTATTCGTAGATAATTTCTTTTCATCAATTAGATTGGCTAAAGCGTTGTATAAAAAGCTTACTCATATTACAGGAACTATAAGAATCAACTGAAGAGGCATACCTTTAGATTTAAAAGCAAATTATGCAGTAGGCCAAAGGAAATATAAAAAATTACATGATGTTACTAGGTTACAGGCAAAGAGCAACTAAATCCAAACCAGTATTGTTGTTGTCAACTGACTCCAAGGCTGGGGAGCAACAAAAATCAAAGAAAAGAGGAAACAAAGTATACATTACAAGTAAACCTAAGATTATTAGGGATTATAATTGTTACATGGGTGGTGTAGATGGCCATGACCAGATGTTACACCAGTATATGGGAGACCGTAAGTCAACCAAGTTTTGGAAAAAGATCACTTTTAATCTTTTATCTAGGATGATTTTAAATATACTCATTTTGTACAAAAGTAATACAACCACACCCATGTCTAGACTTAAATTTACTGTAACCTTGGTTGATAACTTAGCACGTGAATGGTTTGACATAAAAGAACAAAGACCCCCTAGGCCAGATTTTGACTTTGGTGGTGACGAAGAAAAGCAAGGTGGAGGTAACAACTTTTTTGAAAAACTGCCAAATAATATGCAAAGAAACTGTTGTGAATGTAGTGCAGCAAGTACCAAAGGTGGTGGCAAAAGAAAAAAGTCATTGTACATTTGTTATAAGTGTAAGAAAGGTTTACATACCAAGTGCTTTCCTATTCACAAGTGTTAGTACAAATTCTACGCGGTGCCCTTTTATTATTTTATTATTCAATATCTTTTGTTCAACTATAATAAAACTTTGTAATTTAATTATTCTAAACTTTTATATTATTACAAGAATTTAGATTAAGATAAAAACCCATTTGGATATTCATAACTAAATGATAGGACAAATATAATGCAGAAAAACATTTTTGGCACTATTTGACATTAAAAAAAAAAATTTTTTGTGCAGTTATTTGTGGTTCAAATGCAATAAAACTTTGTATTTTTATTCATTATAAAGTGTTGTTATAAAATATAATTTTGGATTTTGGGTACATATTTTTTGGATACTGGCAACTACTGGATAACACACATTTTTGAAAAAGTTTTTTTGGTAAATAACATTAAAAAACGATTTTCTGCATGTATATACCATATACCATATACAGCTGTTCAACAATACACTGCAATTTATTGAGGAATCCAAATTATTTGTTACCAATTCTGTACTAGTTTAATGAGTGCAATTTAATACAATTAATTTACTACTCGTTTGTTAGTGAAGTGTATTTTAAAGTAACTTACTATCACAATTGCAATGCCTTTGTTATTTACAACGGAAGAATATGCCGACATGGTATTTGTCTTAGGCGTTTGTGACGGAAATGCAACCGCTGCTACTGCAGAATACCGAAGACGATTTCCTAATCGCAGGGTTCCAAACCCAAAAACGATCAGTGGATCATTTCGTACCCTAAGAGTAACAGGTAAACTTCCTAGTATTAATAATTATCGGGATCGCCCTGCCCAGAATAATGTAGATATGGAAGAGGCTATAATCATGGCTACTGAACGCAGTCCTGGTGTCAGTACACGGCGTCTTTCTAGGCGATTCGCAGTGTCTCAGTCTGAAGTATGGAGAACTTTGCGCAAAAATAGCATGTTCCCTTACCATAAACAACAAGTTCAAAGTATTCAACCAACAGATCCTCCTCTTCGATTGGAATTTTGCAACTGGTTAATTAGAAACCGTCAACATCATAGAACCATTTTATTCACTGATGAAGCTCAATTTACCCGAGATGGCGTCAACAACCTTCACAATGAACACACTTGGGCAGAGGGAAATCCACATAGTACAATCGTGCGCAACTTTCAACACAGATTTAGTGTAAATGTATGGTGTGGACTCATTCATGATCGATTAATAGGACCATTCATTCTCCGAGGACATCTAAATTCCCGCATGTACCTAGAATTCCTTACAGAACAACTACCACTATTATTAGAAGATGTTCCATTAGCAGCAAGGTGCAATATTATTTATCAACATGATGGTGCCCCTGCCCACTTTTCCCATAATGTAACAATGCACTTAAACGAGAAGTTTCCCGGGCGATGGATTAGTCGCGGTGGACCACACACTTGGCCACCAAGATCACCAGATCTAACTCCATTAGATTTCTGTATATGGGGTTGGATGAAGAACCTGGTGTACCAGGAAAAAGTAAATACACGTGAAGAGTTAATAAATCGAATTGAAGATGCCGCCGCACAAATCAAAAACAATCGTGCAGCGTTGCGGAGGATAACTCGATCAATCAGAAAGCGAGCTGCTAAGTGTATTGAAGTACAAGGACTGATTTTTGAACACCTGTTATGAAAGTGGTACGTAGTATTATAAGCTTTAGATGAAAAACAATAATTTATTTAAAACTTAATTTAAATTGCATCCTAATAAATCTTATGTGTAGGCTACTCTATGTCATTAAAATGCGGTTTTCCTTTGCTTTGGAATTTCTTGCTTGGTAGAATGTTTGTTGTAAAATTAAATTCCAGAAACTAATACTTCGCTGTTAATAGCCGTGTGGCACATAATTTTATTCAGAATTAAATTTTCTGCAAGTTTCTTTGTAAAAATGTGGGTCTTCACTTCAATGCCTATTTAACAAAATAATTGTCCGTTAAACCTTAAAAAAGTGTTTTCAAAATTATTTTATTTCTGTTTTTTGTAGTATAACAAAAAAACTAAATGAGATACAGCTATGAGATGAACTTTATTCAATTTCTCATCTAAAAACCCGTTAGAAAAAGTTGCATTCGCCTATAACTATCTCTTCATAAACACGCGGCAAATCATCATTTGACCTCCTGCACACAATTTTTGGTGAAATCTTCAATTGGCCATAATCCAGTAAGGAAGCATTTCCGGACCCATGTTTATATGAACTTTTTTCTTTATTTTTTATAGTACAATCAGCTCAGAAAGTGCCGGTAACACTAACCGAATCACCCTGTATATTTTGATTAATGCATGTGATAGAGAGTAATGTAACAGTTAATATAAAAAAAAGATTTATTAAATTCTATTTATAAATAAAACTTTTATGCAGTTTTTAGTAAAGTCTTACATTTTCACAAAACGAGGCCTGGGACTAGGGCAGATGCACCAGTGCTAGGCGCCGGGACTCAGGCAGATACAGCGCGAAAAATGCCTGAGATCGAAAGGGTTAACACGAGGATTTGTTAACACTTTGACTACCAGGCATTTAAAGTGTACTTTTACCTCCAGCCCAAGTGGCTTTCATCATTTTAGGCGTTCGCTACCATATGTATATATTTGATACACACAATAACTTTCACTCAGCCCATGTGTATTTTATTTATACACACGAAATGGTCATGTTTCTGCTGCTGTGTATAGCTTATCTGCACACCTATCATTACAACTAATGGCTCTTTTTGTTGGTCTGGGCCCAGATTGCCACTGGTTGCAGTGGTCCGGGGATTGGCCACCAGGGGCAGCACTAGTCATTCAATGTTTTGATTTACAAACAGAACAACAGAAATAGGTTAGGAAAAGAGAGGTAGGTGCTCTCTTTGTTATGCATCAATTTGTGGACGTTCAGGCAGAAAAGAGGCATCGAAAAATCTGCACAAGTGAAAACGAAATGCAATGGTTGTTCCAGTCAATACCTGTGTTTGGAATGTTTTTTTCAAAACTCATAAATCAGTGCCCAAATATACTCAGTAGGCCTTTAAAAATGGGTTTTTTCAAGATAAATTTTGTGCTGTAATGTTTTTTACTACTCTTATAAAATTACATTTGTGTTTACATTAGATTGTTTACTTATTTTCCTACATTGCACAAAGAAATTCAGGTTCTTAGGGTTTTTTGTCCCATCTTGCGTACATGATTTTATTACCCAGGCCCATGTGTATCATATTTTTACACACTTCATAAACAGCTCCCTATGGCCATTAGGCTATTTCTTTCATGTATTCACATATTCCTGTACCCATTACCAGTACAATGAGACACTTGGACTATATTGGGTAGGTACTTAAATTTATAATGAGCCGGGGCTCAGTTTGGACAATTTATTTTTGTCTATTATTTTTCCCACCTCGGCCACTCTTGTCAGTCGGTGGGGGAGTCACTCCGTCAGAGTATTGATTTTCTGCCTGGTTGGACTGATTGGTTGAGGTCAGCTGGTTGACCTTGACTAGTTTACCCACCAGCTGTTCACCGGCACCGGCTACTGTTCGGAGCGGTCAGACACGTTCGGAGAAGCTACTGCGTTGCTGTCTGTTCACTGCTCGTCCCGTTCCACATGGCTGGCTAATTCTACCACTTTCGGCAGGTAATTGTCTTTTTCTCTCTCTTTACTTAATTAGTTGGCGGTTTTTCTCTCCCACCCAGACATATATTATCGTAGATTAGTTATAAGTAGTTTATATATATTATTTTGTAACTTGTGTTCCTCGTGTACGTGTTCGTGTCGCAAAGTGTTCTATCCTGTCTTTCGTACGTTCTAAATTTGTTAATTTATTTACTATGCAAGTTAAGTTTTTTATTTTTGCTCTTGTGCTTTCTAACTGATCCGTTCGGCGAACGGAAATTATTTATTCCGTGTACACACTTTGTATTTATTTAGTGTAAGCGAGACGGTACAGACTTTGCAAATTTTTGTTACCTCGTGTTTTGTGTTGCGTGCAAAATTGGGTGGCAACATTCATGATTTCAATTTTATTATTTAATTATTGGCTTTATAGTAGCGTGAACGGATTATAATTTAATTATTGTTATCTGGGAAATAATGTTCTGTTATTATTTGTAAATTATATATTTATTATTAGGCCTGCCTTACAATTAATATTTAATAATAGAATGTAAATTATTATAATAGAATGATTAAAATCCAGTGAATTATTGTTACAAGTAAATGTTATCACGCTGAATAATTTAGTATGGCTGTTCTAGCCTATAAGTAAATGTTTATATATTTGAAAATTTGTTTTGTAAATAATATTTAATATTGTCACCAAGTAGTGTATTTTATAATACTTGGTGTCTTGAGTTATTTTTAGGAAATAGTCTTTGATACTTAAAAGGTACTGTTAGTTACAGATCGTTATTTTAAATTGTTAAATTTAAATATTTTATATATACTTTGTGGCAAACATAATTAAGTTTTTATTATTTCTCGGGTTGTAGTAAAGTTGTTCTGAATATCTACTGGTTATGTTGGGATTCTATAGGGTCCCCGTGAGTGCCGTCAGCGGGACTGATGCGGCGAGTCTGCCCACAGCACTGAAGCCAACTGAATGCCCGCGCCCTGCCAGCGCTATTGGACCGGCATCCAACCGGAGTGTAGTGCTCCCATTCATTTCTTCTGGAACAAGGTTGGATCAAAAATGTTTTTTTACTTCTTATACTGAACTTGCGAGGACTGGGGTGCAGGGAGCGCTGCCAGATGTTAGATCTGGAGGAGGGCCAGTACCTAGCCAGTATTTATTTAGTTAGTTACATGACCTGAAGGGGAGGATTTCATCTTTAATTCGGATTCGTGGAGGCAACTAAGCCCCCGCCTCCTTCGAAAATTGGCTTTAAATATATATTTTTTTTAAATTTCGGCTACAAACTAGAAACAAAATTACTTTTCAAAAATAGTGGGCCTAGAAATTCTACAACCTTTTCCCTCCCCTCAGTTCATAAAAAAATTACCTGTTAAAATTTTTAGATTTACTACTGCCGTACCTGAAATTGTTATTTATATATCAAATCTCTATATTATATTATTTATTTATTATGTTATTATTTCTATTTATTATGTTATTGTCTATATTGGAATTTTATCTTTTGTTATTTAGTTTTTAAGTTACGCGGTGCACCGTGGTGCTGAAGTAATTGTATTTTGCATGGAAATGTTTGCCACCTATTAATTATATATCATTTACTCGAAATCTTGTCTCTTTGTCTCTCTTCCCACTAGTGGCATGTGATTGATTTTTATGATTTGCTCCGAGTTTGGGAGGGGCGCGCTTCCGAGACCTCCTGTCTTTTTCGCTAACTCGGAACAATAACATTTTTAAAGTATTATTCCACTGTGTATAAAACAAATACACATGGGCCGCCCATAAACTTAAGTGCGTATATAAATAATGCACATGGGAGTTTAAGTGTTAATTAGCACATTAGTTAATATTTTATAAAATATTATATGTGAAATTACAGTAAAAAATTAGCAACATATAAAAAAATATATTTTAAAAACAAATGTGTATTTTTTTAAATCCCTGTGTTAAAGTGTACTAATAATGTCAAAGAATGTGTGGTAAAAATTTCATTTGGATATCTCTAATAGATTTTGAAGAAAGTGATAAAAAAATACACAATTTAACATTAGCGTAACAGGACTGTCCAGGTCCCCTTAATAAAATCTATTAACGTGTAGAGCTGATATTTTTCTCCTCCAGGCGGCCATTATAAGTGACAAGCTTTATATCATATACAGGGTGAATTTAAGTTAGTGTCGAAATTTTTTTGGGTGATACTACTCAGTATTATAGACCAAAATATGAAAATAAAAAAATCCCTATCCCATCTATCTTTTACCTACGACCAATTTCGCTATTTTGTAAAAAAATCATGTTTTGTTTCAATAAAACTCAATTTCCTCCATTATTTTTAATGTTTTTTTTTAAATTATGAATCCATTTTTGAAATCTACACAAAATTTTACATGGGAATAATGGAGAAAAACTGTCTTGAAAATAAGTTTGATACAAACAAATTGCTAAAAAATCAAATTCTTAAGTTTTCGGCAAAAACATTAAAAAGATATTAGACCCGAGGAATTAAATGAAGTTAATTCTGAAGAGAGGCCAATACCATAAAAAAATTGCCCATTTTGTGGGCTTTAAGGGGTTCCGCCACCATTTCAATAGATATTTTTTGTATTTTTTTTCAATTTTTTTTTATTACATATTCTTATAGTACATCTTGTTTAGAATATTTTCTTGAAGTTTTATGGCATTCTGACCAATATTTCATTAAAACAATTAAATAAAAGAAAAGTAGGTAGTGAATTTCGATATTTTTCACATTTTCAAACATTTTTATAAATTACACAAATGTTTATTACTTATACATAAAATATGTTTCTTATTATGTATAATATGAATATATATATTGAAATTACATCCACATATTGTGTACGTTACTATAACACAGGCCTATAAATGTAAATTTTATGTCCTCTGTTTGTGGACTGATTCTGATCTGTGTGTTTACACTGTGGTCAGTTGACAGATTTGACGTTATGTTCTAGTGAATGTGTTCTATTGTTATGCTATAAGTAAACATATATATTTACTTTGTTTCATTATTGCTCAGCAACTGACAGTGACATAGTTGATCGTGTATTTTTATTATTTTTGATAGGCCTAGACAGAATTATTGGCTTGTCAGGTGAGCCATTTTTAAGAAGTACTTTATAGATTGAGAAGATTCAAGGTTAGTATTATGGGCAGGTTAAAAAACAGTTTCAAAAAGAAGTTTAGTGCTTATAGGAGTAATGTAAGGCAACGATGGAATCCACGCAGCAATGATGTAGGCCTACAGGAAAATGTTTCTGAAGAACAAAGCAATGTAAGTCCTGCAACTTTCGACACAGAAGGTAGGCTTACAAGCATAACCGACTTACCTGATATTATAGATCCTGAAGAGCCTGATAGTGACCAAGATCAAGAGGATACTCATTTGAATGACAGAAAGAGGTCTAGAGGCTTTGAATAGGTGTCACGGTACGATACTAAGCCTATCGAACGAGAACAAGATTTGGAAGACGTTCCAAGCTACATGATAATGGATATGGTTATTCTAAAAAAATTTCTTCAGGTATGCCTTGTAAGATATGTTTAGAATATAACACTGATGTTTCTGTTTCATCTGTAATTGGGTTTTCCCAAAACATTACAATTACTTGCACTGCCTGTTTTGAAAGTTATGGCTTTGAAACATCGGCAAAACTAGAAAATGTAAGTGCTACAAAACAGCCATATGATATATAAATAGGAGAATCATACAAACATTTTCTTCTATGGGAAAAGGTCACATGGCCTTTTTGCCCATTGAAACATTTTCAATGGGCATGTATTAGTCACTCGGCCTATGACAAGCATATCACCAACCTAAACAAAGTAGTCGCTGAGTACACTGATGACACTTTACGAAAGGCTAGAGTTGAAGTAAAAAAGGCCTACTTAGAACTTGAAAATGCTTTTGAATAGATGATCCTATAAATACAGAGTGGGCCAGATAAAACCGGTCCCGAGAGGCGTAGGCGCGCCGATGTACAGCATGACGGGACATTGACCTTTCCCCTTCCACTACTGTCTGCCGTTCGTTCCTGTCCTGTCTATCTGTCCACGTCAGTGTAGCTTGAGTGTTTGACCGAGCAGTGTGGATCATGCCGTATTCAATAGAACAGCGTGTTTTCATAGTGGAGGAATATGTTCGTACAACTTCAATAATGTCGGTCCGTGAAAAGTTTCTTGAGAAGTATCCTGAAGGTCGAGTTCCTGCTAAATCAACCATTCAGGATTTAATTAAAAAGTGGCGTACAACAGGCAATGTGTCCAATATGAAGAGAGACAAACAACCAACTGTACGAACACCAGAAGCTGTGGCCAATGTACAGACCATTATTGGAAGGAGTCCTTCAAAGTCAACACGACGATTATCGCAACAAGTCGGAATTTCTCGAACATCTTGTCGGCGTATACTGCATGGATTAAAAATGCATGCCTATCGTGTGAGTGTTGTTCAGGAATTGAAAGAGGTTGATTTGGCTAGACGTGTACGTTACTGTCAATGGGTTCTTCAAGAAATTGCAGAAGGTAACGTGGATCCATTTTTATTCATTTCTACAGACGAAGCATGGTTCCACTTATCAGGGTATGTAAATTCTCAAAATACGCGGTATTGGGCAACACACAATCCTCATGTAACCCATGAGAAACCATTGCATGACTTTAAAATTGGTGTTTGGTACGCAATGTCTGGTCGCCGGATCATTGGACCAATATTCTTCGAGGAGACAGTTAATACAGACGTTTATCTACGGATCTATGAAGAATTTGTTACACAACTGAATCCAGAAGAAGTGTCATATGCGTACTTCCAACAAGATGGGGCAAACTGTCACACTTCTGATCGATCTCTCGCTCGAATCCACAGTGATTTTACTAAAGAGAGAACCATCAGTAAAGACTTGTGGCCAGCCAGATCGCCCGACCTATCGCCTTGCGATTTTTATCTCTGGGGCCGTCTCAAAGGTAATGTCTATCACAACAACCCACGGACTTTAGAACCGTATATGTATAACCGCATCATATGACGGTACGTGGCAAAAGAGAGGGTCCACGTCTGAATACGGTGTTGGCTGTTGTGTCGAGGTTATTGCCGGCCTAGTTATAGACTATGAACTTTTATCGAAGTATTGTAGAGTATGTGAAAATAAAAAGAAGGTTTTAGATGAGGCATCTGAAGAATATGAAAAGTGGTATGAAACACATGCATTGAAATGTCAAGCAAACTATGATTTTTTGTTTTATTTGCTATTTATAAGGGCATAAAAGACGGAGGTTATCAATGCCCGTAGGGTTAACGGACACCTGCACTTTACAATATGGTGTCACGTTATCAGTACAAAGAATAGACAGAGGATCGCTGTGTCAAAGAAAATTGTCACATTAAGACAATAAGAAAAACAACAGCAGTGAACAGAGGACTAAAACTAAATAACAAAAATAGCCGAGAGGCTGTAAAGGGGCCCAATAGTTAAAATATGTCAGGTAAATAATAACGATATAAATATAACAATAATCTAATGCTAAAACCAGGTAAGTTAGTGAAGGTAAGGTTGTAAAGGGACCCACCCTCACTAATAACAAATAACAACAACAAATAAATAGAAGGACAAAGTTTATATAACTTAACAGGTACTCGCTCAGATCAAATCTTTGATATAAGACTCGTTCTTCTTAAGAATTCAAAAAGCTTTAGGATGACTGACTCATCATCCCCCAACAGATCGAATAGACTTGCTGGGAGCTGACACGATCGTCTTAGCATTGCATAATCACGGCATTCGACCAAAATATGCTCGACACTCAGAGCCACTCCACAACGCGCACACTCCGGGGGATCCCCGCGGCTCATGAGGTACCCGTGAGTCAGCAGCGTGTGACCGATTCGCAACCGACACAACACTACTTCCTCTCTGCGGTTCTCGCGGATGGCTGTCCTCCAGGGAGCTACTGTGTTTTTTATGGCTCTCAGCTTGTTACACACCGTCCGAGACCAAGAGTCACCCCAAACTCGTCTTAACTTCTCCTTCACCACTGGCTTTAGGTCTGACCCTGTCACCATAGCAGTAAAAGGAGGAAGCTCATGAGCACTCCCAGCAGCCCTGTCGGCAAGCTCATCTCCGGGAATTCCCGCGTGACCGGGCACCCACACCAGAACAACCTGTATATTTTGGACTTGAAGTCTGTGAATGGCACATCGGATGTCGCGCACAAGGACATGTTTTGGATACACGTCCTTGATTGCTTGCAGACTACTAAGCGAGTCGGAGCAGATGACCAGCCTTCTGGTCCTGGGGCAGACGATGTTCAATGCTTTAAAAATAGCGGTCAGTTCTGCCGTGTAGACTGACGCTACAGAGGGCAGACAGAATCTATACTCACGACTCGCCGTTATAAACGCACATCCGGTGCCATCCTCAGACCTAGATCCATCAGTGTAAATTATGTCGCAATGTGCCCGAGCACTCAAGAGTTCCCGGAAAGCCTGCGTGAACACTAAATTAGAAGTGTTTTCTTTCCTGTACTTGTGAAGTGACAGGACAACTTCGGGACTTAATACTAACCAGGGAGGAATATCACTCTGGTAGCTTTGACTTACTTGGTACTCCTCGATACCAAGGTCCGAGAGGAGCGCTTTAGCCATTACTCTAAAGGGAGCTGAGTTGTTAAGGCGATTAACATAGACGTCGAGCAAGTCCCTTTCAAATACATGTTCATATGCCGGATTTTCGGGCTTGGCTTTAAGGGAGTGAAAATAATTTATGGCAAGTTGCTTGCGTCTCATATCCAGCATTGGTTCACTAGCCTCCGCTAATAAGCTAGGTGTAGGGCTTGAACGATAAGCTCCAGTAGCCAACCTGATCGCAGAGTGGTGAATCGAGTCAAGCATTCCTAACGCGCTTGGCCGGGCAGAAGAATAAACCTGAGAACCATAGTCAAGGCACGAACGGACAAAAGCTTTGTAGAAACGCAGCATGCATGTCCTGTCCGCGCCCCACTTAGTCCCAGTAAGAACTCGAAGCATATTTAGCCTTTGTAAACATTTTGCCTTGAGGGATTTTAAGTGAGGGATCCATGTAAGTCGGGAATCAAATGTAAGACCCAAGAATCTCACATTCCGACTTGATGTTATTCGGGATCTGTTCAAGGTAAGTGACGGTTCTAAATAGTTCCTTAGTCTGGAGAATGTTATACATTGGGTTTTGGAAGTAGAGAACGAAAATCCCGTCCGCCTACTCCATTCCTCCAGTCGCTTTATGGTTAGCTGCAGGGAACGCTCCGCTGTAGCAAGTCTTCTTGCAGAGACGTAAACGGCGAAGTCGTCCAGAAACAAAGAACAGCGCACAGGACGGTGAACACAAGCCGTTATGCCGTTTATGGCAACGGCGAATAACGTGCAGCTCAAAACGCTTCCCTGTGGTACCCCGTTCTCCAGATTGGTTGTGCTGGTAAGGTTTGTCCCTAGTCTAACCTGAAATGTACGGTCAGACATGAACCCCTGAATGAAAGCCAGCATATTACCACTCACTCCCCATGCCTGGAAAGTGTTAATGATACCTCTTCGCCACGCTGTGTCATATGCCTTTTTCAGGTCAAAAAAGACAGCGACTACTTGCTTTCGCTCAAGGAATGCGTCACGTATGGTTGTCTCAAGGGAAACCATGAGGTCCAACGTCGATCGTCCTTGGCGAAAGCCGCATTGCTCTCTCGAAAGGAGATTGTTCTTTTCGAGGAACCAGATTAACCTACGGTTTACCATCCGCTCCAACACCTTAGAAAGGCAGCTGGTAAGAGAGATGGGCCGATAGCTAGACGGAGATAGTTTGTCCTGTCCCGGTTTGTATAAGGGGATGATGTGGGATTTACGCCATGCTAGTGGGAAGGTTCGTTCCTCAAACACTCTATTGTAGAGCGCTAAGAGGGCCCCCTTGCCCTCTGAGGGCAAATGTCTAAACATGGCATATTGCACGTCATCCGGACCAGGTGCAGAATTGGAAGTACATGACAGTGCGGAGTCCAACTCCTGCATCGAAAAACTTATATTTAAGGGACATGGATTTGGATTGTTGAGTAATATGTCTGTTTGTTCAGAATATTGCTTGTATCTCAAAAACTAAAGATTGTAAGACGAACTTTTTTAAACCTCCGATATGGAGGAGGCCAACAGGTTGGCAACATCCCGGGGATCAGTCACAACGTCTCCGCCCGACTTGAGTCTCAAAATTGGCAAAGGTTGGGGTTTGCCGCACACCGACCTTAACTTTCTCCATACTTCGCCCTTTGGAGTTGTTCGAGATATTGTGGTCACGAAATTTTGCCATGTGGTTCTTCGGGAATTTCTGAAGACTCGTCGCGTTTTTGCCCTATGGAACCGGTAGCTTTCAAGATTTTCTTGGTTTGGCCGTTTGTTGAATCTTCGCAGGGCGCGTCTTCGCTCTCGCAATGCTCTCGAACACTCCTCTGTCCACCAAGGAACATTTTTTCGTCTTGGTTCGGGTGATGTCTTTGGAATGCTGTCCTGAGCTGCAGTTATTATAGAGTTTGTAAAAAGTTCTACTACAGTATGTATGTCCAATGGAGTATTTATATCTAGTTATATAAATTGTTTTTGGAATTTATCCCAGTCACCTTTGTCGAGGATCCATTTTGGTCTTCTAGTGATATTCAACGAAGAATCAGGTATTTTGATCTGAATTGGGAAGTGATCACTCCCGAATGTATCGGAGAGGACCTCCCAATCGAATCTATGAGCAAGTTCTGGACTGCATATAGATAAATCTATAGCAGACCGACCTCCCGTCCTAGGACACAGGTAAGTTGGGGATCCGTCATTAAGGACAAAGATATTTTGATCTCCGAGGACTCTTGCGACCAAGTTTCCCCTTGGTGTGGAATGGAATGGTCTGACCCCCAAATGTTGTGGTGGGCATTGAAGTCGCCTAGGAGAAGAAAAGGCTTCGGTAACGCCGATCAGTGCCTCAAGATCACCTTGACAGAGGGTGACTGGGATTGGTGGAAAATAGACGGTACATATAAAGGGTGATTCATGAAGTTCTCCCCCCACTTCTACAGCACATTGTACTAGTAAAAATAATGAAAAAATGTTATATAAACATAGGTCCGAAAACGCTTCGTTAGCGAGTTACAGCTAGCAAAAGATTTCGCCTGAATTCCTGGGTAAAGAGTAAAATAAAGCCATACTGAAACTTTTGGAAAGGTTAATTAAGTAAGAAATATCGTGGATTCTTATGTATTTTTTACCTGGATAAAGCTAATAAAATAGGTTTCAGAACTGTACCTGTAGTAGTTTTTTTGAGGGATTCAGGGTTAAATGCAAAAAATTGGGGCACGAAACAATGTTTTTTTAAGTTTGATGTACAATAACTTTGTTAAATTGGTAATAAATACATAAAATCAACAAACATTAATTGTAGAGAATTTAATTCTGAGAAAATTGATATAATCAAATTCTAAAATAAAACAGAAATAAGTACCAAAAAATCGATTTTATTCAGTATAATACATTACTAGCTGTAAAGAAATACCGTACGGTATTTAGTTAAAATAAAACAAAAACAAAATGTTTGTTCCTTAATGATGAGATAAATTGAGAAAACAAGATTAACTGTTAAATAAATTTGTTTGTAAATAAAAATATCATGTTTTATTACGTTGTATTTTTTTGTAATGAAAATTTACATCAAATGTTCGAAAATAAATGAAGCAAACATTTTCCCATTATTGTTTACTAATCATCGAAATGCAGTTTTTTGTTTTATTATTTCTAGGTTGGTAACGCACGAATAACAGCTGATCAACAATGGTATTCTGTACTGTTACGTTAGAACTGTGTATTAGTGTGTTTTGCAAGCTACAGCAGGAGATCAGGTTTCTGCGAATCGTGTTATTAAATGCAATTTTTTCTGTGAGTTATAATTCGATTGTTTATTCAGCGCGAAAAAAGATGCCTTACTTATTTACATCAGAGGAATACGCTGATATGGTTTTTATTTTGGGTTACTGTAATGGTAATGCTAGAGCTGCTGTAGAAGAATATGAACTACGTTACCCTAATAGGAGGATTCCAGATACCAAAACAATTTCAGGAACTTTTCGTACTCTTTCGGGAAACAGGATCACTACCCAAGTACTAGAACCAATTATGAACGACCTGTCCAACTTGATGATGATATTGTTATTAATGCCTGTTCATCGCAGTCCAGGTGTAAGTTACATGACGTATTTCTAGGCGGATAGGAGTTTCGCAGTCAACGGTGTGTGGAGGTCACTTAATCGAAACAAATTTTATCCGTTTCTCATAAACAAAAGGTTCAACATCTACAGCTAGGGGATGGTCCGCTTCGCTTGGAGTTTTGCAACTTTTTTGAATATTAATAATCAACTCTACAAGCGTATTTTGTTTACGGATGAGGCACAATTCACTCGGGATGTGTCAATAACTTGCACAATGAACACTCATGGGCAGAAGAAAAATCCACATGAGGTAGTGGAACAGAACTTTCAACACCGATTTAGCGTCAATGTCTGGTGTGGCCTTTTTCCACAATCGGCTGATTGGACCTTTCATATTACCTGGACGCCTAAATGCTGAGTTCTATTTGCATTTCCTTCAAGAAGAGTTGCCGCAGCTGTTAGAGAATGTTCCTTTACATCTCAGACAAAATTTGTACTTCCAGCATGACGGAGCACCTCCCACTTTTCACGTGCCGTTTTGCTTACTTAAATCATCAATTTCCTGGACACTTGATTGGTCGTGGAGGGCCTCACCCTTGGCCACCAAGATCACCAGATCTATCTCCATTGGATTATTGCATGTGGGGATGGATGAAAGACATTGTATACAAGACAAAAGTGAATTCTCGTGATGAATTAATTGCCCGTATTATGGATTCGGCTGTGCAGATACAGGAAGTCCTGAAAAATTAAGAAACGCAACAAAAGCAATACACAAACGTGCTGCAAAATGTATTGATAATGATGGCCTCATTTTCGAACATCTATTATAAAAAGGTGCGTACGGTTGGCCCAACCTGATTAATTTTGCTTAAAACTAGTAATGTATTATACTGAATAAAATCGATTTTTTGGTACTTATTTCTGTTTTATTTTAGAATTTGATTATATCAATTTTCTCAGAATTAAATTCTCTACAATTAATGTTTGTTGATTTTTTATGTATTTATTACCAATTTAACAAAGTTATTGTACATCAAACTTAAAAAAACATTGTTTCGCTGCCCCAATTTTTTTGCATTTTACCCTGAATCCCCTCAAAAACTACTACAGGTACAGTTCTGAAACCTATTTTATTAGCTTTATCAGGTAAAAATACATAAGAATCCACGATATTTTCTTACTTAATTAACCTTTCCAAAAGTTCAGTATGGCTTTATTTTACTCTTTACCCAGGAATTCAGGTGAAATCTTTCGCTAGCTGTAACTCGCTAACTAAGCGTTTTCGGACCTATGTTTATTTAACAATTTTTTCATTATTTTTACTAGTACAATGTGCTGTAGAAGTGGGGGGAGAACTTCATGAATCACCCTGTATACAGTTTAATCGGGACTTGGATTGACACACAAACACATTGGAGTGGAGGGGCAACTCAGAGGCACCTAGGGATTCATCCACGAATAGAGCAACACCACCACAGGCATGCCCGTCGTGAGGGAAATCTTCACGAAAGATCATCCCGGGTGGAGTTTAGTCTCTTGGATGCTAATTATATGAGGTTTTTTGGTATGTAAAAGATGTTTTACATCTTCCAATTGTCCGCGACAACCGTTAATATTCCATTGGATAATTTTAAATTCGTTCATGTTTTATTTAATTATATGTAATTTTCTGTCTGTTTTTATTTTTATTAAGTTTAAATGTACCTTGAGTTGTTTGAAATTCCGATCGAAGCAGAAGGTCATCTCCCATTTCATCCTCATCAACTATGGAAAGTTGAGAGGAGCTGGGAGTGGGGGGTGTGAACCAGTGCTTTGATCTCGCCTGAGCTTTCGAACGGATTTGAGTTTTAAGTCTCTCTTGGAGAGACTTCCTTTCCTCCGCCGTTTTAGAATGGTTAGATGGTCGCTCTTTTCCTTTAGCGGGTGCCACAGACACAGAAACTGGCCTGGGAATGGTTCCTGTTTGTTTCGGGGGTCCCTTTGCTACGGGGGCAGAAGTCGTATGACTACTCGCTTGTGTTTGCGGCAAGACCTTGGCATTTAACTGCTGCACCAAGGCAGCGAGCGACCTGTTTAGTGAGTTCTCGCACCATGCCCTCCAGAGCGGAGCAGGAGGAGCACTGTGCGGACTGGGCTGGAAGAGCAGAAGCGGCCTTAGAGTAGGAGATGTCTTGTCTTGGAGTTTTGTCCACGTCGTCTCCTATACTCTCTACGGGCGTCGCCAAAAGACAGTTTTTCTAATGTTACTAACTTTAATATCTCTTTCTCTTCCAAATAAATCTTGCAACTGCGAGAGCTTGAAGAGTGCTTGCCCTTACAGTTCACACAGTGCTCTTCTCCGCTTGTGCAATCTTTGTCATTGTGGCCACTTTGACCACATCGGCTACATGTCTCTAAGTTGGTGCATGTTTTGCTCGAATGTCCGAAACGTTGGCATCTGAAACATCTTTGGGGATTTCTGAAGTAAGGTTTAACTTGAAGAGAAAGGTATCCTGCTCTAATCGTGGCTGGTGGGTGAGGGAGGGCGAAGGTCAAAATGTGACCTGGTGTGGGTGTTGGTACAACATTCTCAACCCTCGTTATTCTCACCACATCAGTGACGAGAGAATCCATTATTATCTTCCTTCAGTTCCGCTTCTGAGCAACACAGCATCTCGCGACTGAAAACTATTCCTTTACTGCAATTTAGGGATTCATGAGGCTGTACAGAGATTTCTACCTGATCATAAAAAGTCTTCATGGAGAGGAACTTCTGAGCTTGTTAGAGCGTTCACCGCCTCGACCAGGATAGTTCCGTTACGAAGTTTCCTGACCGATGACGGCGAACCGCCTGCTCCGACTAATGCCTTGTTGATCACAAAAGGACTTACTTTGGACAGATTTTCGCTCTCGTTTTTGTGTTTAAACACAAGGAATAGTGGCGTAGGAAGATACTGTTTGTTTGTGTTACTTAGTTTTATCTGCTTACTTATTTCTTCCCCATCTTCGGATTCTGAAGAGTGGGGACGTTTTTTGTCTAAATCGTTAATTGATTCTCTTACTACTACTCGGTGTGTTTTGCCCATAGGGTTGAGGTTCATTGCCCACATCCATAATTAGTAGTATACCAGCGCATCGTGAATAAAGGTGCAGGCCGAGACACCGGGAACAGGGAGAAAATCTGGAAGAGGTCTGAAAGGAATGGTTTTCGGTATATAAATGTAATATCTGATGGAGACTCAAAAACATATGACCACTTATTAAATTTAAAAGTTTATTGAGAGTTAAAAATAGAAAAACAGGAATGTATAAACCATGCTGCAAAACGTTTAGGTACTGCATTGAGAAATTTGATCAAAGTGTCAAGAACTAAAAAAATAACACTTGGAGGGAAATCTTATGGCAGTTTGAAAGCAAGTACCTTTTTTTTTTTCTTTTTTTCTTTTTTTTAAATAAGGGGCAAAAAACGCTGAGGTTATCATTGCCCTCAAGAAAGAATTGACACCTACTCGTATCTGGTAGTGTCAATTAGATATACACAGATTACATTGTATATAACAAAAATAGGAATTACGACAAGTAGGTGAGTAAATAATTTAAACTTAAGACTAGATAACAATAAATATAACAAGGGAAAGACTGTAGAGAGGTCTTAACCTATATAAGGACTAAAAGATAAATAGAACATAAATAAGGACAAGGTACATAACAGTGTTAAATAAACTGTAAAAACTTAACACAATTTACTGCCACCAAGGTAGCTGTAAAGGGGCTAATTTGGCAGCTGTATTAATAGATACATAAAATTAAATAAAAAAATGTATAAATATTAACAACAATGGATAATCAGAATAAATAAACTTAACACAATACTATATTTTATTAATCAGCGACGTTGCATTCAGAAAACACAGCAATCTTTGAGTTGCCGTCTCGTCATCACAAAGAATATCGTTCAACGAAGCCGGCAGATTCGAATTGCGCCTATGTACCGAATAGCAAGGGCAGTCAACAAGCACATGTTTGACAGTAATGACAGTGCCACATGTGTCGCAGACCGGAGGATCATCTCTACTCATGAGGAAGCCATGTGTGAGAAGCGTGTGGCCTAGCCGCAGGCGACACAACACAACCTCCTCACGACGACTCAGGCGGTTCGCTGTTTCCCAGAGTCCAACGCAGTCTTTAATAAGCCGTAACTTGTTGTTGACGACTGCCCGCCAATCGCTATTCCATTTGGCTTTCAGTTTGCCCTTCACCACCGGGATAATGTCGGAAGAAATCATCCGTGCGGTGTAAGGCTGGAGTTGTAATGCTTCCTTAGCTCCTCTATCTGCCAGCTCGTTTCCGGATACTCCAATGTGTCCAGGTACCCAGACAAGGAAGACAGCAACACCTTCGGACTGAAGGGAAGACAAAGAGTGCCATATTTCGCGGATGATGATGTGTTTTGAAAACATGTCGCTGATGGCTTGTATACCACTAAGGGAGTCGCTGCAGATAACAAATTTTTTAGTCATAGGAAACGTTATATTTAGGGCCTTTTGGATGGCTGTTAATTCGGCCGTGAAAATGGAAGAGTCGTTGGGGAGACGAAATCCGTATCGTCTTACCCCAGTGACGAAAGCACATCCAGTTCTACAACGTTCCTTTGACCCGTCAGTATAGACAACATCGCAAGGTGCGAGGCTGCCTAGTATTTGACGGAATTCTTGTTGGTAGACTGTTTCTGGAGTGGAGACTTTTTTAAACCTAGAGAGATTTAAAATAATTTTTGGCATTGAGACGCTCCAGGGTGGGATATCACATTGATGAACGACTTTAAACTGGTAATCGTTTAGGCCTATTTCATAAGCGTAGGATTTGGCCCTAACGCCTAAGGGTGAAGGAAGATTTGGTTTCGCTAGGAAAGAATTATAGAGTGGATTTCGCAGGACCGGTTCAAACGCAGGGTTTTCTGGCTTCCCTGAAAGAGCGTGAACATAGTTTAGGGACAGTTGTTGTCGTCTATGCGAAAGAGGGGGTTCTCCCGTTTCTGCGAGAAGACTGTTAATAGGAGAAGATCGAAAAGCTCCAGTGGCCAGTCTTAAAGCAGAATTATGGACTGGGTCAAGCATTTTGAGAGCACTGGGTCTTGCGGACCCATATGCTTGACATCCATAATCTAGACAGGAACGGATGGTGGCTTTGTAGAACCTGAGCATGCATGTCCTGTCAGCCCCCCATTTTGTTCCGCTTAAAGCTCTCAGTATGTTCAAGCGCTTCACGCATCGATCTTTTAGGTCTTTCAGGTGAGGCACCCAAGTTAGCCGGGTATCAAATGTGAGACCCAGGAATCTGATATTGTCACAAGTAGTGATTCTCTGACCCAGCAAAGAGAGCAATGGCTGCTCAACGGTACGCATTCTGGAGAAAACGATGGCTTTTGTTTTAGGTGGCGAAAAAGAAAAACCCGTAACTCCGCACCACTGCTCAAGCCTGTTGATGGTAAGCTGTAAAGCTCTCTCCCCCACCGCTAGCTTCTTTGTAGAAATGTAAATAGAGAAATCATCTACAAACAAAGAACAGCGCACAGGAGGGGTAACGCAAGACGATATGTTATTGATTTCAATGGCAAACAGAGTACAGCTTAGAACGCTACCTTGTGGAATACCATTTTCCAGCGTGAATGGATCGGAAATGGTTGTCCCAAGTAAAGACCTGTATGGTTCTTTCCGACAAGAAGCCCTGTATGAAAGAAACCATGTGGCCCCCTACACCCCAAGATATTAAAGCATTTAATATCCCCCTTCTCCAAGCTTTGTCATAAGCCTTGGAAATGTCGAAGAATACCGCGATCAACTGTTTTCTTTCAATAAAGGAATTCAGGATTGCCGATTCCAAGACAAGTAGATGGTCACTTGTAGACCGGCCTTGTCGGAATCCGCACTGGGAAGGTGAAAGAAGATTATTTTTCTCCAGAAACCAAACAAGACGTCTGTTGACCATCCTTTCGAATACTTTGCAGAGACTGCTAGTAAGCGAAATTGGTCTATAGCTTCCTGGAGAAGTTCTATCTTGGCCCGGTTTTTGGAGAGCGATAATTTGTGAGCGACGCCAAGAATTAGGGAATGTGTTTTCTAAATATATTCTATTATATACTTTTAGAAGATCTTGTTTTCCATCCACCGTCAGGTTCCGCAACATGGCATAATGTATGTTATCGGGACCTGGAGCAGAATTTGATGTCGCCTTTAGTGATGAATCAAGTTCATCAATGGTAAAGGGAAGGTTTAAAGGAGAGTTGTTATTCATATTTAAATTTAGAGGATGTCTTTCTGTATTTGTTTTGAAATTTTGAAACTCCCTATTGTAAGATGACGTTTTTGAAATTTCCGCAAAATGTGAGCCGAGTAAATTGGAAACTGTCAAGGGATCAGTTACCACATCGGTACCATTTTTCAGAGCAATAAGAGAAGGTGGGGAGGTCTTACAGCAAACAGATCGAAGCTTCCTCCAAACATCAGATGCAGGAGTAGTTCGTTTTATTTGATCTGTGTAGTCCAGCCAGGACTGCCGCCGTCTCTGTCTAAAAACCTGTCTTGCTTTTGCCCGTGCTCTTCTGTACCTACTTAAATTTTCTTCATTCGGTGATCTGTTGAACTGTCTTAAACATTTTCGACGTACCTTTAGAGCCGCAGAACATTCTTCAGACCACCAAGAAACCTGGCGTTTGTTTGGTGAACCCGAGGATTTTGAAATGCTTCGCTCTGCGGATGTTATAATGTTAGATGTAAATAATTCAGTGGCTGTATTTATGTCGTTTAATTCGATATTAGTAGTTTGAGAAACTATGTTCTTTTTGTACTCGTTCCAGTCAGCCCTCTTAATTTTCCACCTGGGACACTTGCCTGTCAAAGATGGAAAGGATTGAAAAGCAACGGCGATGGGCGCATGGTCACTCCCTGACAGGTCGGGAAGTACGGACCAATGCACTCGAGTTGCCACGACCGGACTGCAGATTGACAGGTCGATTGCCGACCATATGCCAGTCCTATGGCACATGTAAGTGGCCGACTCGTCATTGAGAACGACCGCTGCCACTTCATCCCACAATCCCGCAACCATATTACCCCTCCGATCAGAATGGCTGGAACCCCAAGAGCGATGGTGTGCATTGAAATCACCAACCATCAAGAAAGGAGAAGGGAGTTGGCTGTACAGATCACGTAGATCATCAAGAGATAAATCAAAAGGGGAAGGTGGAATATATATGGAGCAGATGGTTAATTTAAAAGGAACATCGATTGAAACTGCTACTGCCTGGAGGTTTGTGACGATGTTCAAGGCTCTAGCATTAACAGAAGAATCTGCTAGAATAGCCACACCTCCACAGGCAATTTGTTGGTGATGATCTAGGCGAATGATGTCATATCCATTTTGTTTGAAATGAGTATGAGGAGACAATTTTGTCTCTTGTAGGCAAATAAATTTAGGTTCTCTTGTCTTTATAAGTAGTTTTAAGTCTTCAAAGTGGCTTCTCAAACCATTAATATTCCATTGTAACAGCATTTTATATTATATTATATATTTTATTTTGTGCTAGTTCATCGTAATTTTTTTTCTTTGTTTAGATACAGGACGGAAGTTACCATGAACAGTTTGGAACTCTGTCTGCATCTCCAAAGGGTCCTCAACCATATCATCATCAAGTGATAATTGGGAGGATCTGGACGAGGATGAGTTAGTCTTTTTTACTAGGAATTTGGATCTATTTTCTGATTTTGTTTCTATGTTCTTTTTGAGTTTGTCGGCGAGTTTTTTCCTCTCTTCCAAAGATAAGGTGGGTTTGGTATTTTGTTGCACCTTATCTCTGAAAGTAGAAGTAGCTGTTGGGCGAGCTTGAGTCTGTGTGTTGGACTTAATATGGGGCGTGTGGACTGCTTGGGAAGGCTTACTGGTGGATGCCAACGGATGTTGTCCGGTACCGGCTGCAAGCTGCTTAACCAAAGCGGCAACCTGCTCTGTTAAATTGAGTACCATACCCTCCAAAGCATTACATGACGGGCACTGTGCGGATTGGACTGGGGCTGAAGCAGCTTCGGAGTACGAGACTCCCTTTTTAGGGGTTGGAGCGATTCTTCTCCTGTACTCTTTGCGGGCTTCGTTAAAGGTGAGTTTTTTAAGAGTGACAATCTTCAGTACTTCCTTTTCCTCTAAGTAAACTCTACACTCCTTCGAGGTGGCCGCGTGTTTGCCCTTACAGTTCACGCATCTGACGTCGTTCTTGCAACCTTCCTCTTGGTGGCCTTCATCGCCGCAACGGGAACAAGTCTCAGGGCCCGAGCACGTCTTCGAGGGTTGAACGACGACTTCCACCTGATCAAAAAAGGTTGTCATCTGAAGGTATTTCTTGGCTTGGATGTGGTTGGCAGCCTCCACCAAGATAGTTCCATTCCTTAATTTGCTTACGGATTTAGGCTGACCGCCTGAGGAAACAAAAGCCTTGTTAATAAGGAAAGGACTAACCTTCGCAAGAGTTTTGCCCTCATCCTTATGACTCACGATTAAGTATAGTGGAGTAGGAATGCTCATATTTTCAGCTCTTACTTTTTCTTCCACTTTCCTTTGTTTTATATACGATTCATTTTCAGAATCTGACAACTGTCGCTTTTTCTCTGGATCGTTGTCTCTTCCTCCAAATTCTTGCCCTAAGGGTGGGGTGGTTTGAATATCCATAGATAAGGTCACCAGCGCATCGTGTTTAGTAGTGCGGGCCGATTCACCGGGAGCGGGCATGCCCTCGGGTGTCCCACAAACCGTAGCTTGGGGGACAACCCTACCTCAGTTCCCCGAGGCCCGGTTTCCATCGATTACCAAGTCGGGAATACGCGCACAACTTGGACTCGCACGTGGCAACAGGGGCTCCGAACACTTCCTGACCAAGGACCGAAGTGGCTGGCTTCTGAACCAGTACATGACTTACGCCTCGGCAGAGACAAGCTCACATCAGCTCTCACCGACACCAGATAGGGCACCTAGTGCCGGCTTAAGCACTCCCAGCGAGCCATGCACTGGAACGGTCAGAGGACGGGTACTTAAAAGACCCAAATGCCTGGAGGGGGATTTGGTAGGAATTAGGAAATGGGTAGGTGGGAAGAGGCAGTTTAACGTCATACCCAGGACGGGCAAGTACCATAGATAAACTAACAAAATATTGCAGAAATGCCATTATAAAGAACCTTGGTGATATAGAAAAAACTAAAACAGCAATCTTTGCAACAATCGACCATTGCCGTTCGACAGATGAAAATCAACGACATGACAAGTGTCCATCCGGTGAAGACTCGTGGTGTTTTTTTTTTTCAAAGGGATGTTGCCACAAACTGAACTCCAAGAAAGCACCATGACATGATAAAAACTCCATTGAATGTAAAAAAATCTTAAAAAAATGTAAAAAAAAATTGTAAAAAATCTAATGCCAATTTACAACAGGCTATCTCATGAAGATCTATTGAAACGTTGCGCTAAGGGCAAAACTCAAAACGACAACGAATCGTTACACAACCTGATTTGGAGCAAATGTCCAAAAACGACCTTTACAGCAAGAATGAAAATAGAATTAGCTGTAGGAGAAGCAATTCGTATTTATAATCAAGGTTACTTCATCACAATAACACAGCTACAACAGGCTTGCAAGATCTCCCCAGGAACAAATACTTCAAAATATTCAGTGCAAAGTCACTCTAAACGGCTACGCACTAAGAATGTGAGGGCTACAGAAAAGTATCAAAAATATAGGAAGTTGTTGAAAAGCAGACGGATAGCTTCAGAAGATAAGATAGCTGAAGAAGGTGTTACATATGGAGCAGGAGAGTTTTAGTAGAGATTTATGTATTTACAGACTTTCGATGACGATTTCCGAAAGTTTAGTTTTTTAACACGATTTTTAAAATAACTTCAAGAGTTTTTGACATAGACTATTGAAATTTTTACCTCAGCACCCTTATACCATGAACTAATTTTAATGGTATAAGACAACCTTCTAGGTGAGTAAGTATTTATTTTATTAAATATTGTTTACACAAATTTGATGTAAAATTTTATGTTTTTACAAATAAATCTATAAAATTAAGAATTTTAGTCCTATGATAGTCTTTATACCATTAAAAATAGAGCATCTCATAGGGAATAAAAAAATATTAAGTTTATTTAAATATCTTAAAAAATAAAAAAGTTATTTCCATTTTTCGCATTAACAACCAAAAAATATAAATAATGAAAAAAATAATATTTTTTTTTTTTGTATTATTTTTATTTACATGCTAATGGATGAGTAATGAAAGAAAAAAAACCATTATTCTTTAGTAAATAAAAAAATTACTGAAATGGCGGATCCCCTTAAAATGACATAATGCATCAGTTTTTACTCCTGACTATCTTATCCCTACAATCACAAGTATGAAGGAATACCCAATTTTTCAGGTTTTATTTTGTCTTTCAGCTGACTTTACCACTATCTACTTAAAAATAGTTATTTGAGTCGTAGCTATCATGGATTTCACATCGAGAGAGTGTGCAGAGATGCATTTTGTATATGGTTTTTGTGGCGGGAATGCTCTGGCTGCTCAGAGAGAATACCACGCTCGGTACCCAGATAGTAGAGTTCCTAGTGATAAAGTTTTTACGAGGCTAAATCAGCGTTTGTTGGAGAGAGGAACAGTTCACAGGCAGCGTAATGAGGTAGGTCCTGTTCTTCGAGATGTTGGCTAGGATGAACGAGTTCTAGATTTAGTTCAAGAAAATCCTGAGGTCAGCAGCCGGCAACTTACCAGAGAAGTTGGTGTTTCTCAGAGTAAAGTGTTAGGAATCTTACAGGAAAATAACTTCCACCCCTATCACTTTACAAAGGTTCAAGCATTAAAACCAAATGACTTTGGTCCAAGAGTAGAGTTCTGTCGCTGGCTGCTCAATAGTGATATTGAACAATATCATTTTTTGAGAAACATTTTGTACACCGTTTAGTCTACCTTCACTAGGGCTGGTGTTTTTAACACGCATAACATGCACCATTGGGCCGAACAAAATCCCAGGGCTTCAAGAGAAAGTTCCTTTCAAAGACGTTTTCATCTCAACGTATGGGCAGGAGTCATCGGAAACCAACTTGTGGGTCCCCACATTTTTCAAGGAACTTTAAATAGTGGAGTTTACTTGGACTTTTTACAGCATACCTTGCCCACACTTCTGGATGGACTTGATATGGACCACAATCAGAGGGACAACATAGTTTTCCAACAGGACGGTGCTCCTCCTCATTTCAGCAATGAAGTGCGTCAGTGGTTAACGGGCAATTACCCGACATAGGTAGGTCGCGCTGGAACTGTAGCTTGGCCGGCCAGATCTCCTGACCAACCTCCTATAGACTTCTTTGTTTGGGGGACTATGAAACAGGAAGTTTAATCGACCACTGTAAACTCTGAGGAAGACTTAAGAAACCGGATTGAGTTAGCTGCCCAAATAGTGCGTAACAAGTTATCTTTGAACATGACGGTTAGGGCCATGAGGAAGCGTGCGAGAGCCTGCATTAGAAAAGGAGGCAGGCAATTTGAAAACAATTTGTAGATTACTTACTTTTATGATTATTCTTTTTTGTAACTGTTCTTTATGTGTTTATCCTATGTTTGATTTATTATTGAATTAAACACAATTTTGACTGGTTATTTAGCACCGTGATATTTTAAGTAGACCTTGTTTTCCAATACTGATTCTTTAATAACCAGTAGAAGATGAAAATAAAAGTAACGTTGCATTATGTCATTTAAAGCCCACAAAATGGGCAATTTAAAAAATGGATTCAGAATTTAAAAAAAAAACATTAAAAAAAAATGGATGAAATAGAGTTTTATTGAAACAAAACATGATTTTTTTAACAAAATAGCGAAATTGGTCATAGTTAAAAGATAGATAGGATAGGGATTTTTTATTTTCATATTTTGGTCTATAATACTGAGTAGTATCACCCAAAAATTTTTTCGACACTAACTTAAATTAACCTTGTACATACAGGGGTGCTGAAAAGTCCCGGGACGGTCTAATAACTTTTGAACTAATTACAATATAAGAACCAAAATTTACATCAAGCTTTTGCTCATAAAAACTATTATTTTATGTATTTCACCATGATATCCTGCTTATGGGGGACGTCCCGCTAGGGGTTGGTGAAAATTCTTAAATAGAAGCATAGGTCGAGTCGTATATCAAATTAAAGATCTTTTTAATTAGAAACATTTTGGCGAAAATCTGACGTAAAACAGTTGACGCATTACAAAATGGCGGACACTCAAAGATTATAAAATACAGAATTTTTCAAATGCAAACATTCTGGTTGTTAGAGAAAACTGAGACACTTAATCTTTTATTTTACTTCTTTTACTTCAAATCACTTGCCAAAACAGTTATAACAAATGTTCAAAGTGTTTGCCTTCAGTTTGCTGACAATATCCCAATCGATTGTAGAACGCTGATGGCCATAAAGCCTATTTACAAAGACCTGACTAAAGGTGAATTGTTGAAACGCTGACTTCACGGTAAGACTCAAAATCCTAATGAGAGCTTCAATTGCTGTATATGGCAAAGAATTAAAAAAAACTGGATTTGTAGGTCTACAAACACTTAGGCTAGGAGTCTCAGATGCAGTTGTTGCTTTATATTTTTTTAAAATTGTGAAAAAATTTGTTTTTAAAAATTATTTTTTTCTTTTTATAATAATTTTATTAGTGGTTTATGACTCTTAACCCATCTAGATAACTTGGTGAGAATTTGGTGATATTTACTCAAATAGTTTTTGAGAACAATGTACCTAACCTAACATGAAACGTTCCATTTAAATAGCATTGCGACAGGTAGGTGCCAGTCTCCCCATAAGAGCAGGTATACACTGTCTAACCTGTGCTTCTTTCAAGCTGATTTCAACTTAGATGTTGAATGGAACTTTTTTGCAAGCTCTCACGGAAAAGGAGCAGTGGATGGAATAGGAGGCACTGTAAAAAGGAATGTATGGACTGCTGTAAAATCCAGGACAGTCAATATTGGTAACGCTCAAGGGTTTCCAGACTAAGATAAAATCTTTATATGTAAGTAAAGATTATATAAGTAAAAATGAGAATATGTTGGACAAAAGGTGGGAGAAAGTTAAAGCTATACTTGGGATTCAGTCCTGTCATCACTTTAGACCTTACAATTGCACAGACTTGTTAATTGCTAAAACATTTACGTCTTTGACGAACAAGTTTGTGTTATTGAATGTGAGGGAGAAATTCGTACGGCTCAAGTCAAGAGGCGCTTGTCGTACAGGGAAAATTATTCAGAATCGGACTCTTCTGATGAAGAAAGAAACAACGCGGTCGTTGGAATTTTACAGGACTTTTCCGATGTTGATGCAGCTGATTTTCAAGAAAAAGATTTTGTTGTGGTGTTTGAGGGTGAACATTTTCCAGGATAGGTGACGGAGGTTAAAACAGAAGAAAACAACTATTTATATAAAGTGCAATGTATGACAAAATCTGGAGCTAACTGGAAGTGGCCTGATTTTCCTGATGAAATGTTTTATACAAAAAATGAAATACTTAACAAAATTGATCCTACTTCGGTAATACCAGTTTCAAATCGAGGTGTTTTCAAAGTTAGTGAGCCAGCGTTAGAAGTGGCATGGTTGAATTTTAAAGAGAGCTAGAGCGTCTAAATATTAATTGTTCAATCATGTTAAATAGACATGAAAAATAAGACTTTAAAGTGTGTCGATTCTATAACTTTAATGTACACAAACTTACAAAGCTTATGTACCCTGTGTAATACCTTAAGGTTTGATTAAGGTTTTCTTTGAATTTAATAGAACCAAATTAAATGGTTAATATGAAGTTCAGTGGTTTTTTTTACATTTAAGTGCCTTAAAACACATTAACAACAATGTATTATCTATGTAAACATCATGAAATTAATTTAATTGTTCGTAAAATGTAATAAGTGTAGCAAGTTTGAAAACAAAAAAGACAAAGTAACACCCGTAACATTTTCTGTAACACCTGTAACAACACTTTTCAATTTCTATTTCAGAAATGTTTCAACATACCAAAAATTCAGATGCAATTATATTTATTTTAGATTGTTAAGCTTCCAAATAAAAAAATACTTCAACTTTTTAACAATGCAAAATTAACAGAGTTTATGATACTTTCATGACAATCCTGATAAAATGTTTTATACAAAAAATGAAATCCTTAACAAAATTGATCCTACTTCGGTAACACCAGTTTCAAATCGAGGTGTTTTCAAAGTTAGTGAGCCAGCGTTAGAAGTGGCATGGTTAAAGTTCAAAGAGAGCTAGAGCGTCTAAATATTAATTGTTCAATCATGTTAAATAGACATGATTGATAGACCAAAATGAACATAAAATCATAATATAATTATTTTTTACCGTCTTTCTTGGGGAAAACATTTTTTAAGCTAAGTTATTTAGTGTATTAAGTGTGTCGTAACACCCGTAACAATGGAATCACCCACAAGCAGAAAATGCCATCGAGGAATTAGAAAAGAAGTGCCGGTAGAGGGCAAAATTAACCAAATTAAGCCTGGAAGAGTTGCTTGAGGAAGAAGAGGATCCAGATAACCCAGCATATGCCCCTGGACACTATTAACTGTAAGTTTATTTTTGTATTTTTATAGAGTTGGTTACAATGAACTTCAAATGCGTTTTCTGTTAAACTATGTTTTTTGTTAGATAGGTACACTTTTCTCAAGAACTATTATAGGTAGCCTGTTGATTCTTTTTTTTATTTGTTCCCTACGTAATAATCTACATTTTGAATACATATTATTGCCTTATGTTCAGTACTTAATTCTATACATCAGAGTAAATTGTAATTTTTTATGTTATTTTTTGCATAAAAAGAAAAAAAATGTCTCACGTTTATCTGAAAAGATATTTTATAACCGTGTATTCAAAATGTTAAGAAAAGTACAAGGAGCAGAATAAAAAAAATTAACTGGATACCACTTATAGTTTTTAAGATAATGGTACCTAAAATTCATCAAATTAACATTGCGGGGATAGACCCAACCGACTCCCCTTAACACGTTCAATCCTGGTGACGCCAAGGTGGCGTTGTGCGTATGTCACACCGCCAGTACCGACGACGCCACGGTGGCGTCAAGTACAGGGGTATTTTTAAGCCGCCGAATGAATTACTAATTATTAAATAATCGTCATTCTCGCTATATTAGATCTTTATTTAGATGTCGAAGAATACCAAATCGAACTTGCTTTCCAGGAATCAGTCTTCAAAGTATTGATTAATTTTTATAATGTTTACAACTTGAGTAACAGCTGATTTCTAGTCAGACGCGATTCCCGCCAGTTTCTCATATGTTTTTATCATTTTTGCTGTTTCGGCTTCCCGCTGTTTTCTCACTTTTACTGTTGCTATTCGGGAGATGAGTGAGTTTCCTACTCATAATTTGGTAGTGTCAAAACAAGTAACTAGCACTAAAAACAAAAGAGTAAATAATAGAGAACAGTTTCTTAAAACTATTAAGAACATAGCATATATACACATATAAATATCTATGATATTATAACACTTAAAACTAGTTAACAATAGATCTGAGTGAGCTGTAAAAGGGCCCACCCAGTCCGGTTACTCTAATGGAAGCTCTTTTTTCGGTAATTCACAGCCCTTCAAACCCTGGCCAGCAATGAGGTACTCTCCAGGAATCCGAAGAGCTTAACTAGAACTTCATTATTGTCCCCTAGCAATTCAGCAAGAGTAGAAGGGAGACGATAATCGCGCCTCTGTCGAGAATAGTGATTACACTCGATCAGGACATGGTTTTCAGTTAGATTAACATTACACACGGGGCACAAAGGAGGATCCCCGCGGTTCATAAGAAAGCCGTGGGATAGAAAAGTGTGTCCGATCCGAAGACGGCATAACACTACCTCCTCCCTGCGGCTGGTACGATTTGAGGACGTCCAAGGTATAACTGACCCCTTTATGTCCCGTAGTTTGTTATCGTTGATTTCTGTCCACGACCTTTGCCACTCATTTCTTAAGAGTCTTTTGATGTGTGGTTTCACATCTGGCAATATTAGCTGTTGGGTGTAAGGCTCCAATTCTGTCGCTTCCCTTGCAGCTCTGTCGACCATTTCATTGCCAGGTATTCCAACATGAATTGGTACCCACATAAATATCACTTGAACATTTCTTCTTATTAGATCATGTGGGGAGTTTTTTATATTGCACGAAGAACGTGTTTCGGATACAAGTCCTTTAGTGCTTCTATGCTGCTCAGTGAGTCGGTACGTACCACGAGCCTCCCTGTCCTAGGGCACACGATGTTTAGTGCCTTCTCAATGGCAGTCAGCTCGGCAGTATAGACAGAGGATGCAGAGGGGAGGCAAAATTTGAACTCAGATCTGGCAGTCACAAAGGCGCAACTAGTGCCGGTCCCAGTTTTAGATCCATCCGTATATACTACGTCACATGGTGTCAACTTGTTTAGCTCTTCACGAAATAATTGGTTTATTATGTTTGCGGATGTATCTTGTTTCTTATTGTGTACTAGCGTGTTTATAATAGGTGGTGTATTCAAAGACCACGGGGGTACGTCGCAATCATGGCTTTGTCGCACCTCGAAAACGTCGATGCCGAGACGTACTATTATGTTCCCTACTCTTATACCGAATGGGGCTGAAGCGTTAGGTTTCAACTTATACCTATGCGTTAACGCATTTTCAAATACTAAGTCGTAAGCTGGGCTGAAAGGTCTAGATTTCAGAGTATACCAAAAGTTGGTTAACAACAGATCGCGTCTTTGCGACAACGGCGGCTCTCCGCACTCAGCCAGCAAACTTATCACCGGACTGGAGCGGAATGCACCGGTAGTCAGTCTGATAGCAGAGTGATGGATTGTGTCGAGCATTTTAATAGTGTTGGGACGTGCCGAGGAGTACACCTGACACCCGTAATCGAGGCACGAACGAATAAAAGCTTTATAAAAGCGAAGCATACATGTTCTGTCCGCGCCCCACCTTGTCCTGTAAGCACTCTGAGCAAGTCCAATCGCCGTAGACATTTAGCTTTCAATTATTTCAAATGAGGAACCCAGGTAAGTCTGCTGTCCAAAGTAAGGCCCAAAAACTTTATGGTACGAGTTACCGATATGAGGGTACCGTTAATTGTAAGGAAAGGCTCGGTAGCATTCCTCTGCCTAGAAAACAATATGCACTGGGTCTTAACAGATGAAAAGGAAAATCCTGTTTGTCGACTCCAGTCTTCAAGCCGACGTTTTTCAATCTGTAAGATTCGTTCCGCAGTAGCATGTCTCCTTGCGGCGACGTACACAGCAAAGTCGTCAACAAAAAGAGAGCATCGAGCAGGATTAGTGACACAGCTCACGATGCTATTTATAGAAATGGCAAAAAGGGTACAGCTGAGCACACTACCCTGAGGCACCCCATTCTCCAGCATTAATGGGTTGGACAAAGTTGTGCACAACATTACCTGAAAAGTTCTGTCGCTCATAAAGTTATTTATGAAGCATAAGATGTTTCCACCGACTCCCCATGACATCAAGGTGTTTACAATTCCCGTCGCCACGCGGTGTCGTAGGCTTTTCGAAGATCAAAGATGACTGCTAATACCTGTTTTCGCTCAAGAAATGCATCTAAGAGAGTAGTTTCCAATGAGACCAACAGATCCGTCGTTGACCGTCCTCGGCGAAACCCGCACTGCTGGTTTGCGAGAAGGCAGTTTTTTTCCAAAAACCATACCAGCCTACGGTTCACCATGCGTTCCAGAATTTTGCATAGACAACTGGTGAGCGAAAGGAACGCTCCTGAAAAATCCGATTATACAGAGTTAAAAGAGCTTTTTTGCAAGTGATGGAAGATTCTTCAGCATGGCATAATGGATATCGTCTGGTCCTGGGGAGGAGTTTTTCGAACAAGTAATCGCGGAGTTCAGCTCTTCTAAAGAAAATAACAGGTTAAGGGGGCTATTTGTATTTAAATTATAATTTATTTGTACCGTTTCAATGGTATGCTTAAATCTTTGAAACTCAGGACAGTATGATGTAGTCTTTGATACTTCAGATATGGTATGAGTCAACGGGTTTGCGACCTCTTGAGGATTGGAAATGATATTATTCCTAAACTTAAGTTCTAAGATAGGTTGGGAGGGGGGTTTTCCCACAAACCGAGCGAAGCTTCCTCCATACTACTGAAGAAGCCGTAGTCCTTGTTATGGAATTGGTGAACGCTTGCCACGACTGTCTCTGCGAAATCCTAAAAATCTGGCGGGCGATCACTCTCTTGTCGGTATAACTCTAGGTTTTCTTGAGCAGGCCTGATTTTAAATTTTCTTAGAGCTTTTCTTCTATCTCGAAGAGCTTTACTACATTCTTCTGTCCACCAAGGAACAAAGTTCCGCTTCGGTGTACTAGAAGATATAGGTATACTGTCCTGAGCTGCATGGAATATAGAATTATTTATGTTAGTGACTGCGGTTTCAATATCCAATGGAATATTTATTTCTGGGGTTATTATGGTTTCGTTAAATTTATTCCAATCGGCTTTTTTAATAATCCATTTCGGTCTCCTGTTTCTTTGTATCACCATATCCGGAAAGCTAATCAGGATTGGAACATGGTCGCTTCCATGTAAATCCGTGATTAGCTGCCAGTCTATTCTATGTGCAAGACCCGGGCTGCAAATCGATAAATCGATGACAGACCAAGATCCAGTTCGAGGGCATAAATATGTAGGGAAGCCGTTATTTAATACAACCAAGTTGCCTCTTGAGGAACAGGTATTAGATCCCCAAAAATGGTGATGAGCGTTGAAATCACCAATCATGAGAAATGGACGGGGCAACTGATTAATCAGGTCTGACAGCTCTTGTCTGTCGAGAACGAATGGTGGAGGTGGAAAATATACAGAACATACAGTATGGTAAAAAAGTCCCGGAACGGTTTAATATATTTTTTACCAATATAGATTTTTTTTCTTTTTTAATAAGGGGCAAAAAACGCTGAGGTTATCATTGCCCTCAAGAAAGAATTGACACCTACCCGTATTTGGTAGTGTCAATTAGGTATATAAAGATGACATTGTATATGACAAGTACGTGAGTAAATAATTTAAACTTAAAACTAGATAACAATAAATATAACAAGGGAAAGACTGTATAGAGGTCATAACCCATATAAAGGCTAAAAATATCAATAGAACATAAATAAGGACAAGGTACATAACATTAATTAAATAAACTATAAAAACTTAACACATTTTACTGCCACCAAAGTAGCTGTAAAGGGGCTAATTTGGCAGCTGTATTAATAGATAAAAATTAAATAATAAAATGTATAAATATTAACAACAATGGATAATCAGAATAAATAAACTTAACACAATACTATATTTTATTAATCAGCGACGTTGCATTCAGAAAACACAGCAATCTTTGAGTTGCCGTCTCGTCATCACAAAGAATATCGTTCAACGAAGCCGGCAGATTCGAATTGCGCCTATGTACCGAATAGCGAGGGCAGTCAACAAGCACATGTTTGACAGTAATGACAGTGTCACATGTGTCGCAGACCGGAGGATCATCTCTACTCATGAGGAAGCCATGTGTGAGAAGCGTGTGGCCTAGCCGCAGGCGACACAACACAACCTCCTCACGACGACTCAGGCGGTTCGCTGTTTCCCAGAGTCCAACGCAGTCTTTAATAAGCCGTAACTTGTTGTTGACGACTGCCCGCCATTCGCTATTCCATTTGGCTTTCAGTTTGCCCTTTACTACCGGGATAATGTCGGAAGAAATCATCCGTGCGGTGTAAGGCTGGAGTTGTAATGCTTCCTTAGCTCCTCTATCTGCCAGCTCGTTTCCGGATACTCCAATATGTCCAGGTACCCAGACAAGAAAGACAGCAACACCTTCGGACCGGAGGGAAGACAAAGAGTGCCATATTTCGCGGATGATGATGTGTTTGGAATACATATCGCTGATATCTTGTATACCACTAAGGGAGTCGCTGCAGATAACCAATTTTTTTGTTATAGGAAAAGTTATATTTAGGGCCTTTTGGATGGCTGTTAATTCAGCCGTGAAAATGGAAGAGTCGTTGGGGAGACGAAATCCGTATCGTCTTACCCCGGTGACAAAAGCAAATCCAGTTCTACGTTCCTACGTTCCTTTGACCCGTCAGTATAGACAACATCGCAAGGTGCGAGGCTGCCTAGTATTTGACGGAATTCTTGTTGGTAGACTGTTTCTGGAGTGGAGACTTTTTTAAACCTAGAGAGATTTAAAATAATTTTTGGCATTGAGACGCTCCAGGGTGGGATATCACATTGATGAACGACTTTAAACTGGTAATCGTTTAGGCCTATTTCATAAGCGTAGGATTTGGCCCTAACGCCTAAGGGTGAAGGAAGATTTGGTTTCGCTAGGAAAGAATTATAGAGTGGATTTCGCAGGACCGGTTCAAATGCAGGGTTGTCTGGCTTCCCTGAAAGAGCGTGAACATAGTTCTGGGACAGTTGTTGCCGTCTATGCGAAAGAGGAGGTTCTCCTGTTTCTGAAAGAAGACTGTTAATAGGAGAAGATCGAAAAGCTCCAGTGGCCAGTCTTAAGGCAGAATTATGGACAGGGTTAAGCATTTTTAGAGCACTGGGTCTTGCGGACCCATATGCTTGACATCCATAGTCTAAACAGGAACGGATGGTGGCTTTGTAAAATCTGAGAATGCACGTCCTGTCAGCTCCCCATTTTGTTCCGCTAAGGGCTCTAAGTATATTCAAGCGTTTCATGCATCGATCTTTTAGGTCTCTCAGGTGAGGCACCCAAGTTAGCCGGGTATCAAACGTGAGACCCAGGAATTTTATTTCCTCGACGTTTGGTATTCTCTGTCCCATCAAAGTTAGTGTTGGCTTCTCCATGGTTTGGAGCCTAGAAAAGACCATGCACTTAGTTTTCGATGGGGAAAAAGAAAAACCCGTTACTCTAGACCACTGTTCAAGCCGGTTTATAGTCAACTGCAAAGTTCTTTCAGATGTAGACAGTTTTCTTTGCCGAGATAAAAATAGCAAAATCGTCTACAAACAAAGAACAGCGTACAGGAGGTATAACGTACGATGCAATTTCATTTATTGCAATGGTAAACAGAGATCAGCTTAACACACTTCCTTGCGGGATTCCATTTTCTTGAACAAGAGGATCAGAAAGAGTTTTCCCGAGTCTTACTTGAATGGTTCTGTCAGACAAAAAGCCATTTATGAATGCCACCATGTGACTACCAACAACCCAAGATATTAGTTTATTTACAATACCCCTTCTCCATGCGGTGTCATAGGCTTTCGACAGGTCAAAGAAAACAGCAGCTAAGTGTTTTCCTTGAATAAAAGAGTTAAGGATGAAAGTCTCCAAACACAACAGATGGTCAGCAGTAGACCTACCCTGCCGAAATCCACACTGAGCAGTCGCCAGAAGATTGATTTTTTCCAAATACCACACAAGCCTTCTATTGACCATTCTTTCAAGGACTTTGCAGAGGCAGTTAGGTCGGGACTAGTAAGGGATATAGGCCGATAGCTACTTGGAGACGCTCTATCCTGGCCCGGTTTATGTAGAGCGATAATATGTAAACGACGCCAAGATGTAGGAAATACATTTTCTAAATAAATTCTGTTATATAACGTTAAAAGGTCTTTCTTAATTTCCTCCGTCAGGTTCCGCAACATGGCATAATGTATATTGTCAGGACATGGTGCGGAGTTTGATGTGGCCTTAAGGGACAAATCGAGTTCATTTATAGTAAAGGGAAGGGTTTAAAGGGGAGTCGTTATTTCGATTTAAATTAATGGGCAACCTTTCCAGAGCAGCTTTAAAATGTTGAAAGTCGAGGCAATATGACGACGTCTTAGAAACTTGCTCAAAGTGAGCCGAAAACAAGTTGGCAACTGTTTGAGGATCTGTCACTATATCGCCACGACGTTCTAGACCAATTATGGAAGGTGGAGAGGGCCTGCTGCAAACTGAACGTAGTTTTTTCCAAAGATCAGACGTAGGAGTAGTTCTCTTTATTTTATCAATATAGTCTAACCAGGACTGTCGCCGACTCAACCTGAAAATTTGCCTTGCCTTTGCTCTCGATCTTCTGTAATTTTCAAGATTTTGTGCCGTAGGACGTCTGTTAAATACCTTAAGACATTTTCTACGGTCTTTTAGAGCCTTCGAACATTCCTCTTACCACCACGGAACTGCGTGATGACTTTGTTTCCCTGAGGACTTGGGAATGCTCAATTCGGCCGCTGACAGAAGAGCTGATGTAAACGATGCAGTTAGTATTTCAATGTCAGTATTTTGTGTATTAATGGTTAGAGGATTTAAGCTACTTCTAAATTCATTCCAATCCGCTTTCTGAATTTTTCCACCTTGGAGGCCTGTCGATTGCAGAAGGAAGCGATTTAAAGGCTACGGTAATGGGCGCATGGTCACTCCCTGACAGGTCGGGAAGAACGGACCAGTAGACCCTGGTTCCCAAACACGGACTGCATATCGACAAATCAATTGCCGACCACACGCCGGTCCTAGGACACATGTAGGTGGCCGACCCGTCATTGAGTACGACCGTTTTGCACCTCATCCCACAACCCCGAAAGCATGTTACCCCTTTGACTACAATGACTGGAACCCCAGGAACGATGATGTGCGTTGAAATCGCCAACAATCAAGAACGGAGAGGGAAGCTGAGTGATTAGATCACGCAGATCGTCAAGGACCAGGTCGTAAGGTAGAGGTGGGATGTATAAAGAGCAGATTGTTATTTTAATAGGAATGTTTATTGCTATTATAATTGCTTGTAGATTTGTGACGATGTTCAAGACTCTGGCTCTGGCGTTCAAACAAGAATCTGAAAGGATCGCAACACCGCCAGAGGCTATTTCTTGCTGGTGATCTAATCGAAAACGTGTCATAACCATTGATTTTAAGTGGTATGTGAGGAGCTGAATACAGATGGTCTTGGATACAGATTATTTTGGGCCTTTTTGTATTTATAAGTAGTTTTAAATCCTCTAAATGACTTCTTAAACCACTAATATTCCATTGAATAAGCATGATTTTATTTTATTGTTATAATGCATACAATATTTTACTTCTTTACTACATAGTGATTTTTTTTCTTTGTTTTGTTACAGGTCGGAAAGTTCCACCTAACGTTTGGAACTCCGTCCGGAGCTCCAAAGGATCCTCAGCTGTGCCATCATCATTGATGGACAGTTGAGATGACTTAGATGATGACGTGTTAAGGTTCTTAACAGGCGCTTTTGACCTGTTATCGACTTTACTTTGAATATTCTTGTTAAGGGGACTGTTACCGCCTATCTTAGTCCATATAAACTTAATGCAGGTTTCTAAAATAATGAGTCATGATAGAGCTTTAATTTTTTTTTGTCTTTTAAAGCACACCGTTTTATAGTTCGTGACCAACCAAAATTACAATTTATCATATTTTAGTATTAAAAAACTAATTTTTAAAAATTCACCTTTTTAAAACTAAAAAAATCACAAAATATATTTTATTTCTAAGATAATACTTTTTATTTAGTAAAACCCTTTGGTCAGCACCTAGATTATAGTACAAAGTACAAGTGGTAAAAATTTGAGAGGTCTAAGTTCATAAATGGCTGAGAAAACTTGCATCTAAATAGAAAAAAACCAACTTACGGGAATCGAAGAAAATATCTTTAACTACCATAGCCTAGTAGTTTCCTTAGCTAGGATGGATTATCTAGGTCTTCACTTTGTGTAAACATGTCTTCAAGGCGTTTTCTTTTCAAAGCTCTCTTGTTCCTTATTTTCTTTTCTAATTCTTGAACTTTCTTGTCCGCTTCCTTCACTCGCACTATTTCTAGGCGCTGCATCGCTTTTACAAAATGTTTCCTTGGACGAGGGTTTAATGCTTCCAAAACTTGTAATTTACTAGAAAAGCCGTCATTTAAGCTACAAACTGCAGAGTAAACACCAAATTTAAGGGTAGGCAGAGTTACAAAAGTTTTTTTTTGGTATTAGGGACCAAATGACACTATTCAATGACTCATTTTGTTTTTGAGTTTTCCCTTTCAAACATCGGTCCAACAGTTTGGTTTCTGAAAGGTCTTTGAATATGGGTTTTATAAAACTCATAACACACTCAGGGATGTGAAAATGTTTATCATGGTCATACATTTCATTGGTCAGTAAACTCAGGTTATATTTACACCATGTCTCATTGTCTTTAGGGCATAGCTGATGAGTAGGTTTATCATTTGATGACATCGTGTAAAAGTACACTGCCCATATTGTCTTTCTCATCTCTTCAACATTCTGCACATTTCGCCTTATGGCCAGGCCATAATAGGTCTGCAGTTTTTGAATATTAGGCTCACTTAGCCTACTCTGCCCATCTAATCCCTTACCATCCTCAAGTTTTACTTTACCCGAGACAGATTTTAATTTTAAAAGCCGCTCTCCCCATCCTCTTTTGACAGTAGTAACAATAATAGTAACCTGAAATAAAGATGCTAGACAGTAGAGCCAACATAAAAAGTTAAATACAGCAAAACAATGAAATATATGAAAGTGTTAGCTAGTGGAACATGACTGATGTTCAGTTAGTGTCGAAAAATGACATGCAAGGGTTTCAATAATATTATTTTTTACCAACTTACAGTAATCACAGGAAAAAACAAATTACTGCAATGAAATCAGTACATTCCAAAGAAAAATAAGGAAAAATAAAAAAAAAAATATTATTTTATTTATTTTTTGGGTAACAGTCCCCTTTTAAGCTTTTCTGACAATTTCTTTCTCTCTTCTAAACTTAAGGCAGGTTTCAAATTTTGCTGAACTTTATCTCTGTATGTAAGACCTACTGGTAAAGGTTTAACATAAGACTGTACATTAGGTTTAGATGAGGTCTGAAAGTCTCGGGGAGATTTACTGGGCAGGACCACAGACTGTTCCCCAGCACCTGCGGAGAGGTGCTGAACCAGAGCAGCCACCTGCTCAGTCAATGCACGCACCGTACCCTCCAAGACTGTACATGAGGAACACTGTGCGGTCTGAACAGGGACAGATACAGCTTCAGAGTAGGAAACTCCTTTTTTTGGAGTTGGGGCGACCCTCCTCCTGTACTCTTTACGCGCCTCGTTAAATGAAAGCTTTTCTATAGTCATGATTTTTAATATTTCTCTTTCTTCTTTAAAAATATTACACTCTCTTGAATATGCCGGATGTTTTCCCTTGCAATTTATGCATCGCGTCTCATTTTTGCACCCCTCCTCTTGGTGTCCTTCATCACCACAGCGGGAACACGTCTCCGGGTTCGAACACACTTTACTTGAGTGCCCGAACCTCTGGCAGCGGAAACACCGCTGGGGGTTTTTAAAATACGGCCACACGGACAGAGACAAATATCCGGCTTTGATGGTTTCTGGTGGATGGGGTTTTGCAAAGGTTATAATGAGACCCGGGGTAGGAACCTTTACCCCGTTTTCGGTCCGAACAATCCTGACCACATCTGTCACCATCTCGCACTGCAGCTCATCCTTTATTTCCTCTTCACTGCAGTCCATAAGGTCTCGACAGAAACGATTCCCTTGGAAGAGTTCAGAGAGGCATGGGGCTGGACAGTAATCGCTACCTGGTCGAAAAAGCTCGTCATTTTAAGGAACTTCTTGGATTGGATGCAATTTGCAGCCTCCACCAGGATAGTTCCATTCCTCAGCTTCCTTATAGATTTAGGTTGCCCTCCACAGGCTACTAAAGATTTGTGGATAAGGAACGGGCTCACCTTAGTCAAAGTTTTTCCATCTTCCTTATGACTTAGCACAAGAAATAAGGGAGTAGGCATATTTATCTCATAGTCGGTTTGTTTATTTTCCATTTTTCTTTGCTTGTTTTGATCAAGCTCACAGTCTGAGTCAAACAACTGCCGTTTCTTCTCCAGATCACTTTGATCTCTTGCTACTACACTTTGCCCTAGTTTTGGGGTGGTTTCGGATTCCATAGGTATTTTAACCAGCGCATCGTGTGTAAGGGTGCAGGCCGAGATACACCGGGAACGGGCACGCCCTCGATAAAACTGGGTCCCGTGGGAGCCCAGGTTAATCTACCCCAGATCCCCGGGGCCCGGTGTTGACTCGTTTAACCAGGCTGGGTATGCTCGCACGGCCTGGGCTCGCACGTTGCAGCAGGAGCTCCGACACTCCTGCTCAATACACACTTCCTGACCAAGGACATCGAAGTGGCTGGCTTCTGAACCAGTACATGACTTACGCCTCGGCAGAGACAAGCTCACATCAGCTCTCACCGACACCAGATAGGGCACCTAGTGACGGCTTAAGCACTCCCAGCGAGCCATGTACTGGAACGGTCGAACAGAGCGGGTACTAATAAGACCCTGGAAGAGGGATTGGGTAGGAATGAAGGAAATGGTTAGGTGGGTGTGGGCAGTTTAACGTCATACCCAGGACGGCCAATATAGATAAAGTAATGAGACTTGGTATATCAATAATAGCCATAAATGTCTAGTTTTTTAGGGTATTAAAACTTTTTTTATCCTATCCCTTATGGGGGACGGCCCTCGAGGAGTCAGACAAAATTCTTAAATAGCAGCATAGGTCGATATCAAATTAAAGGTCTTAGTTAGTAGAAACACATTGCCACAAACCGGACCTCAAAATGTTCACTCTAACTGAAATGGCGGCGTTTTAAAGTTATTCGTCATTTATCTGTGATGTGATGAATTAGTTCTTCTGTGTTGGCAACATTCATTGCAACAATGGGATTTCCGGGATAGTGTATTGGTCTTGAAAACTCATTAGTGTTTACATCCTTTCTATTCAGTGAAAGTTGTTTTTGACATTCCTGTTGAAAGTCCAACTGCAGGGTCATTAACTGTGTATCTTATCATTCTAAGGGTAGAATGCGTTTAGACAGGAAACTTAATTTTCCTCATGAGCTGTTACAAAGTCGATCTTAAGTTAAGATTTGTAAAGTGTAGATTGGGTTTAATTTAATTGTTAACAGTGACTAGTTGTGAATCTTGTGATAGGGATGTCTCTGACTGAGACTGAGAGAATAAACCTGCTTATGATGAGGGGGTTATGGTGACCGTGTACGATCATATGACGAAGTTGTGCATTTATTTAATGACACATTTCCGGACCGGCCACCAATATCAAAGTCTACCGTCTGTAGAACAGTCCAACGATTTCTAGATACCGGCAATGTTAAAGACCGTCCAAGAAGTGGTAGACCTTTATCTGCTACTGACGAACATACATCCATAGAAGTATTACAAAGTTTCATCCCACCACACACATCAACAAGAACTGCAGCAACTAATCACGGAATAAGCCATGTTTTAGTGTTAAACGTTTTAAAACAAAACCACTATTATCCGTATAAGGTCAGATTGGTCCAGGAGCTTTCGGAAGACGATTTTGACAGAAGAGCGGAATTTTGTGAGACAATGATGAATAGATATGTACAAGATCGAAATTTCTTAGCAAAAGTTGTGTTTTCTGACGAAGCTACCTTTACACTTCATGGCGATGTAAGTAGGCATAACTGTCGTTATTGGCGCGACGACAATCCTCACTGGATGAGAGAAAGCCATACCCAGAAACCTGAAAAAGTTAACGTGTGGGCTGGGATTATTGGCAATCATATTGTTGGACCTTTCATAATCAATGGAAATTTGAATGGGGTGACATATGAATTGATGTTGAGAGAAACCATTATACCGGCTTTACGTGCTGTGTTGGGTCGAAGTTATAACACAGTATGGTTTCAACAGGATGGTGCGCACCACCTCATTATGCTTTACAAGTACGAGCGCTGCTTGACAGAGAGTTTCGCAATCGTTGGATAGGACGTAGGGGAGCAATAGAGTGGCCACCTAGATCACCTGATCTAAATCCTCTTGATTTCTTTCTATGGGGTTATTTAAAACAAAGGGTTTTTTTAACTAAGCCTGCCAACACAGAAGAACTAATTCACCGCATAACAGAGGAAACTCAACAAATACCTACTGAGATGATTCAAAAAGTTATCGAAGGCTTCTACCACAGATTGGGCTATTGCCAAGAGAAATTTGGACAACATTTTGAACACTTTCTATAACTGTAAGTACTAAATTTTCAATTCTAATTATTAAATTAATGTTACTTAATGTAAGAGAATGACTTATTTGGATAAATGACGAATAACTTTAAAACGCCGCCATTTCAGTTAGAGTGAAGCTTTCATAAAGTCTTAGAATCAAAGCCTTATGGTGATGATTTTATAATTGGAAAATTGGAATGCGTTGGCCATGTCCAAAAGAGGATGGGGTCTTGGCTGAGAAAATTGCGACGTGATTATCGGGGAAAAAAACTTGAAGATGGCAAAGCTTTGGGTGGAAGGAAAGGTAGGTTGAATGATTCTGCAATTGAATCTTTACAAAATTACTATGGACAAGCAATAAGAAGGAATAAAAACAATTGAGGGGTCTAGAAGCAAAACTGGACACTTCCACTTGTAAGACTTATGTAATTATTAGTAATATAAAATTCATAGAATCAATGTACAGATAGTTGCTGGAAAGGAAGTCTTGTATTACAATTCGATACAAACATCCTCCGGATGTAACTGGATACGCACATCCGCCCAGACGCCGATGGTGAACAAACAGGAAATGCTTGCTTAAGCAGCGGAAATGCTTATTTGTAAAAACCGTGCGACGATGTAAGGGGCAGCCATGCTAATATGAAAAATTGGTACTCACCAATTATGATGGAGAGATTTGGCAGAGGCGTGGTCAATGAGCTGGCGGGAGAAGAACATCAAAACTGAAGAACAAGGAGGAGAGGTGGAAGTCGAGGACGGGAATTCGAAAAGTGAAGTTCGGGAGTGTTTGTGTTCGTGTGCGGAAAAATATCTCTAGGCGTAATAAGTGTGATGTGAAATAAAATGTAAGTAATTTTAAGAACTTAGTATATTTTAGGGTTCATTAATCATTTTCAATTCCATATCTATTTAAATGTTCACAATTTCGAAAATGTAAATGTTTAGCTATTTTAAAGAAAGTTTCTCATGTTAGTCCATGAACTCATTATTATTGCAACACTACAAAATTACTAGTAAATGTTATAATGAATTAAATTTAAATTAAATTGTAATGAATAATTTAATATCAAACATGTTTTCAAAGTATTAAGGTATTAAGGTTTGTGCTTAATATGTCGATTAACGCAATCAATTAATCAATTTAATGAAATGTTGTCACAAATAAATGTGTTGGTTCATTTGAGGGTATTTGTACTGCCAATCTAACCTATTATTAAATCCTCTCACAGCAACCCTTGCTCAAAATATGTCACAACCTTAATCTTAAACTAAACCAAACTACAAAACCTTACACACTTTTGGGTCAAATTGAGTTAGAATTCAATTATTATACTTTGTGTAAAGACACACTGAATGGTGCAGTAGTTGAGAAGCAGAAATGGACATTTCTATTATATTTTTAATGTTTAAAATCCAGTTGAGGTGCAAACTTGGACATTTGTACTTCCATTGAGAAGCAGAACTGGACATTTCCCCCGACCAATGAGATGAGAGTATTCAGCCAATGAAATCAGCTGTTTTGTTTGGTTTGTTGCTGTCTGCTATTTTGTGTTAAACTGAGAACAGTAGCTTTCCCAAGCTTTTAATATTATTAAATAATTTAATAATATGAATGAAGCGGAATGCAATCCAGTGCCTACAAATGCTAGGGAATCAAGGAAAAGGCAGAGAAATCACACAGCATGGAGGAGAGAGAGGGAAAAAGTTGCAAGGTAAGATCCAACACTAGTATACAACTTAGGTTAGACCTAGGCCATGAAAAGTGTTTTATGTATAATGGCATTATGGTCTTAGCTGATTAGTTCAAATATTTTAAATTATCATCTAGCACAGTGTCTATTAACTTGAAAGTTTTATAAGCCTTTGCATTGTAAACTCTTTTTACAAAACTTAACCTAAACTAAGCTTAACACCTGTTGTACGCATAACAACTTAACCTAAGTGCATTAATCTAACCTAATTATTTTTTATCTAACTGAATAAAACCTAAATACTTTTGTTTTGTTCCAGGTATTCTGCTAAAGGATTACCACAACATCCGAGGTGTAACCACAAAGGGAAACCTTACCAGTCCTACCAGTGTTCATGCCTTACCATGTTTGACATTAAAACATTTCATAAAAACTTTTATGAAATCAAGAGGAAGGATATTCAAGATTCGTTTATTTTGAAGCATTCTGAAGCACTTGTACCTAAGCGCCATAAGTATGAACCTCTAAAGAAGGCTAGATCTGTAAGTATGAAGTATTATGTCTCCAGTACATCTACAAACAGAAGAGTACCTGTTTGCAGAAAAGCGTTTATTGAAATACTTGGTTTTAGTAAGCATAGAGTTCTAAGTATGGCAAAAAGGTATATAAATACAGGTCAGTCTCCTAAGGAAAAAATAGGAGGCGATAGAATATCCCACTTAAAATCTGGTCATAGAGCAAAGATTAAACAATTTGTTGAGTCCCTGATATGTAATGAATCTCACTACTGCCGATCATCTTCTTCTGTAAGAGTGTACCTACCCCCTGAAATGAACATCAGAAAACTTTGGAGTTTGTACAACTCCACTGCTTTACCTGAATTTAAAGTATAGAATGCTTCTTTCGTAATTTGTTCAATACGAAATACAACATTGGTTTTGGGATGCCAGCTGTGGATGTTTGTTCCACTTGCCTCCGTTTGCGCGAGGGAATAAAACGAGCACTTCATGAGGCAGATAAGAACAAAATAATGACTGAGCTCCGAGTACACAAATTACGAGCTTAAAGCTTTTTTGATATATTAAGAGATGACAGTGTTAAAGTTAAGACTTTTAGCTTTGACTGCCAAAAAAACATGCCCCTACCTAGGATCCCGGATCAAGCAACTTACTATTCCAGACAACTTTACATTTTTAATTTCACCATTGATGAAGGGACTTCCAAAAGTAGACTTACACATGACAACGTTTTTTCATACACATGGTCAGAAACTGGAGCGTCCAAAAGGGTCTTGCGAAATAGCTTCTGCAGTCTACCACAGACTAAGAAACACAAATTTCAATCCTGAAAATAATACAGTAAGACTTGTTGCAGACGGGTGTGGCGGCCAAAATAAGAACTCCATGTTGTTGTTGATGGCTCAAAAATGGTTAGCAATTGATGCTCCTACCAATATATCAATACGCTTGAACTTATTTTTCCAGTAACTAGTCATAGTTATTTGCCTCCGGACCGGGTTTTTTGGTCAAATTGAGAAGACTGATCGTAAGAAAACCAGCATAATTCAACCTGAAGAGTATTTTGAAGCTTTTGGTAGTGCTGCAACGGTAGTAAAGCTTTCTGACTGTGAGGTACTTGATTGGAAAACTGAAAAAAAAAAAATGTTTAAAATCCCTACAGAGCTGGCATTTTTAAATCAGCAAGTGTTCAAGAATCATCATTGAACGTAAAAAGGTAAAACTTGGTTATAAAATCCTTGTGCGAGGTGAAATATTTTACAGATCAAACACTGGACGTAGTTTATCTATTTTCAAAGTGGGCAAAACTGTTGTTGACATCAAACCAAATGTTTTGCCAATGGGTGTTAAGGTGAAACAGTCCAAATTAAACGATGTTAAGGAGTTGCTTAACAAACATTTTGGTTCTGATTGGAAGAATTTTCCTCATTTGCAATTTTATAAGAACGCAGTATATGATCACAACAACTCAACCATTGAAGAACCTGGTGATGATCCTGTTTGCGAACCTTCAGAAGTTGTTGAAGATTTGCGAGTCTAGTGCCAAGGCTTAACCACTACTCTTTTGACATGGACGAAAGTTCTGTGAAATGTTAATTTTCCTAATTTTAATAAACTCCCTACACATTTACAAAAACAAGTTAATTGGCTAGAGAAACAACATCACGGTTTACAATGGAGTTCAGGTATTAAACATTATTCTGAATTGCAAGATGTTTTTAAAAAATATAAAAATACAAGGTAATATTTATGTAAAAGGCAGTGAAAAAGAAACGATTATAAAAAAATTGCTGTCCGAATTCAATGTTGAAGTAATTAATCTTGAAAATCTCAATTGTCCTAGTTTATGTAGTTTAAGAAAACAAATGAATGTAGATATATTGAAGCCATGTGTGTTTGGTCATAATTCATCAAATTGCGCATATATAAATGTACATGCAATTTTAAATTGGTGGAAGAATACAAAATATGTTAAAGAACATTTGGAAAAAATAAATACAGCAATTAAACTTTGTTCCACAATTGGTTACACAAATTTGTCAAAAGATCAATTAGAATATCTACCAAAAGAATATATATTAAATCACATTGTTAATATTGATTGTATTTATGATAAATTACCAGTTTATTTGAAAAATGACAAGGACATATTACAATCACAAACGTTGTCAAAAGCATTTTTTCCCAAAAATTTGTGAAATTGATGGTCCACAACCGAAAATAAAGGACTGTTACTTTTGTAACTATGGTGAAAATTGTATATAGTAAATAAATAAATGTGTGTGTTTTTTGAAAAAAAAGTCTTTGCTTTGTATTTATCCTGCAATTATCCTTTATAAATACTGAGAGAGCATACAAATATAAACTAGTGTTACCTACTTTTTCATATCAGATATGAGTGTAAAAGAGGAAATAGCAAGAGAACTGCACAGACAAGCACGTAAAAATTTTCCTCGACGATATGTAGAATTGAAGGGATTAAACGATTTATATCAAGCGGATTTAGTTGAAATGATACCTTATTCTAAATGTAATAAAGGTTATAAATATATAATGACAATGATTAATTGTTTTTCCAAATTTGCAATAGCTGTTCCAATAAAATCAAAAAGCGCTACTGATGTTGCGCTAGCATTAGATCCAATTTTATCCAAATTTCCAATGAAACATATTCAAACTGATGCAGGAAAAAGAATGGTTTAATGTGAAAGTTCAATCTTTATTCAATAAATATAATATTAATCATTATAAATCTTTTTCTGATTTAAAAGCAAGTATCGTAGAACGTTGGAATCGCACATTGAAAAATAAAATGTGGATTTCGTTTAGCATCCAAGGTAACTATTGTTGGCTAAATATTTTACCTAATTTGGTAAAACAATATAATAATACTGTACACCGTACAATAGGAATGAAACCAATTGAAGTTAATAGTAAAAATGAAAGAAAGGTATTAACTAAAATTATAAATGCAAGAAAAAATTTTACTTAAAACAAACATTTAAGGTCGGTGATCGAGTCAGGTTATTTACCAAAATGGAGCAATGAAATTTATACAATATGGAAAGTACAATCTACATTTCCTGTTACTTACACTTTGAAAGATGATAGAGGAGAAATAGTACAAGGCGGATTTTATCAACAAGAATTAAGTAAAACTAAATTTAACGATATTTATTTAGTAGAAAAGATAATAAGACGTAAAGGTGATAAAGTTTTAGTACGCTGGTTAGGATTTGATGAATCACACGACAGTTGGATTAATAAAAAAGAATTATTAAAATGAAATTTATTAAACAAACTGTTCAGTTACCGATATTGAATTTGGATAAGTTAGTAGAAGGAAATTCTGGTGAAATGCAAAAAAGTAAACGACACGGTGATTTACTACCTGATACAATAAGATGTATAATATGCGGACCTTCTAACTGTGGTAAAACTAATTTAGTTTTAAACTTATTATTTTCGTCAAAAGGATTATTTTTTTCTAATGTTTATATTTTTCAAAATCTTTATTTCAACAAAAGTATAAATTTTTACAATGTGTATTGGACAATATAAGCGAAATAGGATATTTTTCTTTCTCTGATAAAGATGAAGTTCCATTTCCTAGTGAAATTAAACAGTATTCAATTATGATTTTTGACGATGTTATTTGCGATAGTCAAAAAAACAAAAAATTATTTTGCAATGGGACGTCATTGTAAGATTGAAACTTTTTATATTTGTCAAACATATAGCTTTATACCAAAACAATTAGTACGAGATAATGCAAACTTGATAATACTATTTAACACGTTAGATGCCAAGCCTAAATATTCTGTTTTAGCGTTAGAGTGCCAAAATTATCCGTGGCTAAAACTAGGAACTATTCATGTTTTTTCTGTTAGTTGGTCACTTACCATTGTGATTTGATAATTTTTTTGTATATATAACGTTTTTACATCGTCGGTCATTCCTGGCCGACACGATCATTTACAGTTACATAGTACACTATAAAATATGCCGTCGGTCGTACATGACCGACACAATATTAGGTGTGGGATATTACGTTTTTGTGGTTGGTAGTGCAGAATAGCTCACTGGATTGTACTGCAGCTGTAGTCAGCTGTGTATTACATCACTCTCGGACGACACCTCACTGTACTTTCGCGCCTTTTCCTCATCAACCTGCTATTGTTTTGAAGCTTTAGCCTAGAAAGTGGAAGTGCGTTCGTAAAATGGGCGATCCTTTGCGACAATCGGAAATTGACAGAATAATTGACCTTCCCTCATCTCAAGGTGATTTATTTGCGGGATTAAGTGAAGATGAAAGTGTTGAGGACATGGACTATAGTGTGGTTGACGACACGGATTCAGACCCTGACTTTCAACCAAGTGATGGCTCGGACGAAGCTGCTGAAAATGAGTTTATGGTTGCAAACGAAGACACAGACGCCGATGTTGATAATACCATAACGACAGTTAACAGTACTCCTGACGAAGGTGACAATTGGCATAGTTTTGAAGGTAAACAGCAGATCTTTGAGTTTAACTCTAGGACTACATTCAAATTTATTACCACTAATGATTCAAAACCGATCGACTTCTTTGAACAGTGTCTTAATGCCGATGTCATTGATCTGATGGTCACAGAAACAAATCGGAATGCTCACGATGTAATTTCTAAATTACGATTGAGCCGTAAGAGTAGGCTTAAAGATTGGCGAGACACCAATCCAGAAGAAATGAAAAAGTTTATAGGCCTACTTTTGTACATGGGCCTAGTAACACTTCCCCGAATAAGTGATTATTGGTCCACAAATGCTTTATACAGCTTCTCAGGTGCCTCAAAAGTAATGAGCCGAAATAGATTCCAATTAATTTTACGCTTTTGGCACTTCAATGATAACAACAATCTGCAAAGAGATGGGCGTATCGGCAAAATAAAACCCTTGCTTTCTATTATAAATGGTATGTTTTTTAACCTAAAAGAAGCCGAACAAGACCTTGTCATCGATGAGACAATGATACCATTCCGTGGTAGGTTACTTTTCCGCCAGTACATACCTGGCAAAGCTCATAAGTACGGTATTAAAATATTTAAACTATGTGACAAAACTGGCTATACTTATGGTATAAAAGTTTATATGGGGAAAGGTACCGTTGCTGCAACAGACAACTCAGTAGCTACCTCTGTAGTAATGGAGCTCATGGCAAACCATTTGAACAGTGGCCACAACCTATATGTTGACAATTATTATACCTCTGTTCAACTAGCAAACTCTTTGTTATCGAGACAAACTCATCTTTGTGGAACCTTAAGACGAAACCGAAAGGGCATTCCAAAAGACTTGACAAAAGAAAAAATCCAGAAAGGAGAAATGATTTGTTTAGAAAATGATGAAGGGGTCCTTATAACTAAGTGGCAGGATAAACGAGAAGTTTTAATGTTGTCAACTGTGCACAAACCGGAATATGTAGAAATTCCATCCAAAAACCCAGACAAGCCGTCTGTACTAAAGCCACTTGTTGTCACAGCCTACAATAAGGCTAAAGTAGGCATAGATCTTTCTGATCAGATGTCTTCATACAGCACCGCTGTGAGAAAGACTATGAGATGGTACCACAAAGTAGGTGAAGAACTCGTTCTTGGTACTTCTGTGGTTAACAGCTGGTTGGCATACAATACATTTTTGAAAACAAAAAAACCTCCCAATGCTAAAAAGAAAGCACTTAATTTCGATTACAAAATTCAAAGAACAGCTAGCTTGCTCCTTAATGTGTTTGCAGGAAACGCCACGCATTCCTGAAGTATCAAGGACTGGGCATCACTATCTAACATCATCTGCTATGGTTGGAGAAGGTGCAAAAAAACACAGAGTTAGGAAAGTTTGCAAAATGTGTTATCAAAAACTGTCCGAACAGAGAGGCCGCAATGTAGCAAGAAATATGACAAAAGTCACTACATTTTGTAGCGTGTGTCCTGACAAACCATTTTTATGTGAAACATGTTTCAAGGACATTCACAAATGAAAAATTTACTATGTAATACAGAAATGACATTAAAATTAGATCATTCATTTGTGGTAAGTTAACAAAAACCTTATGTCACAAAGTGTTAATTATATTTGTAATTTAGGTATAAGGAAGCCAACTTTACAAGAAGCTATAAGAAAGCTTGTAGTAATGTTCTGAATTATGTATGAATATTTTATTCCTGACAGTATAATTCTAAATAATACTGTACATTATGATATTCATGTAAGTAACCTTCTCGGTTACAGATTAATAATTAATTAACACTTTTTGTGTGGTAATAATAAAACGTATATTTTATTACAGCATAATACGTATATTATTTTACAAACAACATCTTTAAATCTTAAAAAACAAGAAAAGCACCATACAAATTGCTGATTTCCTTTAAATTTTATAATGCAACACAGGGTAATAGTATTTGCTATAATCACTACTATTTTTACAATAAAATAACAAAAATTATGTTACACCAAAATTACAAAAACATCTGTCGGTCATCTTTGGCCGACGAGATGCTAAAGAAATACTCTATCTTTCGAGCCATATAACAGCACTTTATTGTAGCGTATCTGAACTGAAACAGTGTTCTGTAAATAGCCAATGTCATTCTAGTTTTGATAATTTCCGCTAGAGTGTAGTGCATTATACAGGACGGGCATAATGGTTGTCTGTTGCGTAGCAACGCTGTCGGTCAGGTATGGCCGACAGTTATCTGTACAAACATCATAGGCGTCGGTCAACTCTGACTGACTTGGCATTTAAAGTGCTAATTTGCGCAAGGAATACCTTAGCTTAACAACTAGCTTAATTTTCACCTATCTCACTCAATTTTTTATCAACCTACATTACCTAGGCCTACTGTAACTAATGTTACTGCGTTTTCAACAGGTACTTTGCCTCTCCCAAAACCCAAATTTGATTACCTCTAAGCACTGACGATTGTTTGTGGACCAAACGCTCAGGCCTTTGTGAAATCTAGACCTAGTGTAATTAAATTTTACTTTTCACTTACATTTGCTCTTTTATTTCAGAGTACCTTATATCAAAAATTGTTCAGGGGAAAAAAACCTTACAAGTCCAGGGACATGTAAGGTTTTCCCCTGCACAACTGCACATAACCTAGAAAATTTACGTTTCTACTAAATACTTAATGAAAAAGGTGTATATATCAACATAACAGTACTCAAAAATACCAAGAAAAAAATAAAAACATATTAGACCTTTTTTGTTTAGTTTTTTATTAAGCTGCATTAGATTAAAACAGTAAAACAACTCTCCTAAAAAGTTTGGTAATTGTGACTTATAAGGTTCTTCCCCTGTGGTCTTCACTTTATTTAAGATTACAAGTTACTATATAATTATTTTTCTATCTAAATGGAGACAGTTGTGGATCGGCTCAATAATCAACTTAGATTTGATAACAAACATATCTTTACAATTGTAGGTGACAATAATTAATTCTGGTTTAAGACGAAAGATGTTGCAGAAATTTTAGAATATGAAAATACAAAGCAAGCAATCAGAATAAATATCGAGAATGATGATAAAATATCATACTTTGAATTATACAACAAAGGGGCTATAAACAGCTTCTTCAAAAATCTTCATCCTGACAATATTTTTATCAATGAATCTGGTCTTCACAGCCAAAATAATAATTGCTAGTTAAATTTTTTCCTATATAAATGGAGACAGTTATAGACTTATCAAATAATCAACTCAAATTCAATAATAAAGACATTTTCACGATTGTTGACGGAAATAATCAAATTTGGTTTAAAGCGAAAGATGTATGTATAATTCTAGAATATGAAAATACAAAACAAGCAATCAGAATAAATGTTGATAAAGAGGATAAATTTCAGTATTTTAATAAAAATAACTGTGGGTCTATAAATAGTACCACAAAAAATATTTAAGAAAACACTATTTTCATCAATGAATCAGGACTTTAGTCTTTAGTTTTGAGATCACATAAAAAGAGGCAAAAACGTTAAAAAATTGGGTTACAAAAGAGGTTGTACCAAGCATTCGTAAATTTGGTGAGTACAAACTTGAAAACAAGATTAAATATTTAGAGGACGAAGTTAAACACTTGCAAATTAAAGATGATATGAAAACTTACACAATTGCAAAACAACGTGTAAAAATTTGATTTAATGAAACCCGACCTTGTTTGTAAAGATTTTGATAAGAAAAAACACCACGTTTTAGAGTTAAATAAGAAGAATCACATATGGGAATACCCTTATTATGTTACCAGAGCTCAAAAAAGAGAAATACCGAAAAGATTGAAAGAACTTAAGAAAAAAAAGAAAAATGGAAATTTTAGTAAGATTGGTGATCCAAATAATATAAATCTTTATAATCAAATGAAATGAATATCTTATACAACGGAACTTATTTTAATACAAATATGATAGAATCTCGACGGATTTATAAATATATAAATTATACGATGATAAAGTTATTACATTTTACTAAAATCTTAAATTATGATATTTTGTTTGTAAATGTTTTTGAAGATTATAGAACTGTTGAATTTCTCTTCCACATACGCAATGAACTGGTCTAGAAAAAATTACATTCTTTACAATATGCTTCTTTTTTATCTTTACTATGATGCCATTATTGTTAAATTCAGAAATATTCTTAACTTTTTACACCGTGTGCATTCTTTCTCTACCAAAGATAAGTTTTACATTTTATCGTATAATTCTTTTTTATATATTTTATTACAATCCTTACAATAATAGTAAGGGAAGTGCGCTTAAATTGCACCTGTACCTAAAATGTACTACTGGTGTTGTGGCAAAATTAAGACATACAGCGCTCCACGCGGGGCCAAGGTGAAGCTCTAACAGTAAAAGAATCATGCCACTCACTTGGGTTACTGAGGGAGTTGATTGTCGTTCGCATAAAAAACTTATTTATTTTACAGTGCGCTTGTTATTTTTGATAATTTTGACTTTATGGTGCCACGATCATGTGAAGGGTGAGTAAAATTCTTATTATATCACTATATAGTAGACAATCTTAGCTTTTAAATGAAACGTAGTTCGATTTAAAATATGCAACCTAACCTCAAACACAAATTAGTTAGTTTCAATATAGCGAGTTGCCTAAAATACACCGCACCGGTTTCCCTAAATTGCACCACTTATTTACTGGTGTAATTTCGGCTAATATGATGTTCATTTCAAATGGAGAATAAAGGCAGAAAATACGGTATATGGAAGGAAGAGGATATGGAAAGGGCGATTGCGTCATTCAAGAACGGTGATATGGGCATTAATGCAGTTTGTCGGGTGTACGGGGTGCCGAAAAAAAACATTAAAACGTCACCTTGCCGGAACAAATAGCTATGCAAGTGATTCTAAACAGATGTTCGGTCGACCCCAAGACTTGCCAGCTGAGTTGGAAAATGAATTGGTACAGCACGTATCAGATTAGGAGAAAATGTTCCAATGTTTCTTGGAGTTACCCGAGAAGATATGAAGAAGTTGGCGTTTCAACTAGCTGAGGTTAATGATCTACCGCATAGATTCAATATGGAAACCAAAATGGCAGGGGATAAATGGTATTATTCTTTTATTTCAAGGCGTCCACAGTTGTCTTTACGAAAACCGAAGGCAACACCAATGGCTATGGCCAGTGGGTATATAAAGGAGAGAACGGGTATTTTCTACGATACCCTGACAAAAATAGTTGATGAAAACAAGCTGCAGGCCTATGACATTTTCAATGTCGATGAGACTGCCCTTTCAACCGTGCAGAGGCAACGTAAGGTTTTGGCTCAAAAAGGGAAACATCAAGTGGGGTCAATGACTAGTGCAGAAAGGGGTACTCTGACCACTGGGATATTTTGTATGAGTGCAGCTGGTGTTTTTGTACCACCAATGCTTGTTTTCAAAGATTTGAGATTCAAACCCGAATGGAAAATTGGAGCTTCTCCTTGGAACACGTTTGACATGACTGGGAGTGGTTGGAGCAATGTTGAGGTGTTTTTTAACTGCTTAAAAACCTTTGTGTCTTTGATCAAACCTAGTAAAGATAAAACATTTTTTATTATACTAGATGGCCATACGTCACATACAAAAAATTAGAGGTTATAGAATATTCCAGAGATCATGGGGTCATCTTGTTATCCCTACTATCACACACAAGTCACAGGCCGCTCGATGTCAGTTTCTTTGGACCCTTGAAAACCAATTTCCACAAGGCATGTGAGGTTTACTTTAGAACTCATTTGACAAAAATTACTGTAAGCCATCTACTAAACGAAAGCTATCCAAAATCAGCCGTCGTAACTAAGGCTATAAATGGCTTCAGAGCCACTGGGATTTGGCCTCTACACAAAGACCTTTTTGAAGATCGCGTCTTTGCCGTTAACACTAATATGCCTGTTGTCATCAGGAACGACGGTGTCACAAGACATCAAAGATGTTAATTTCATTGTATAACATAGTAAAAGTTTTCTTTTCATGTCTATGATTCATAATATATGGATTTTTTTATAACATTTCGTGGTTTTATTCTCCAAAAACGTGATTTTTAAAACGGTGCAATTTAGGCACAATGGAGGTGCATTTTACGCACAAAGTGCAATTTAGGAAAAACCTTTTTGTATTTAGCTCGCAATATTGTTAAATGGCTACTTATTCCAAACATAACCATAAAATCCTCTTTGTATAGCGCTTAATAATAACATTGAAAAACAAAATATAAAAAAAAATTGTTTCCTGAAATATACATAAAGTGCTTAAGGCGCACTTACCCTATAATCTATCTTTGGTATTCTTATTTTTAGAAAATTCCTCAAAATCTTTAAATTCTTGACACTTCGTTTATTTCTATTGAGACTCCATTTATTTAGAACAAAATTACAGCTTTGACTTTCTCAATTCGTATTCATGAAAATTCCCGTTATTTCCTAATTATTTAAATCTTTTATACTATAAGTCACAGGATCTGTAATATTAATTTTATAAATCACAAAGATTTCTCTTGACCAATTGTTCTTATATTTGTTCAAAAATGTTTTTTTTTCTAACAATTCTTACAAAATCATTAATTTTCAATTTAGTATTCGTGTGAATTTTTGGTGGAACATACTTGAAAACTGTTTCTAATAACTCATTTTCAGTATCCTTATCTACATCTTTCGGTTTCCGGTTTCATCTTGATTGTGCTGTAAACTGTATCGCTATAATTGTTTCAAATTTAACCCCGTCCCTGAAAAAATAGATGAAATCGATTGGTTAAGGACGGGGTTTTCAAAAAAGTATACGAAATGAAATCAAATAGCTCAGATTCAGACTACCTCACACTTCACAGTCTAAATTTAAAAAGTAAAGATCCGGGCTATGTTGCATTTCGACCTGCAGACCAAGTCAACGGTGATGTTTTATTTGAAATCTTTGGCGGGATAATTCAAAGTAGCGGGGATTCTGTAAAATCATCCGATACGTTCAAAGTCGAATCTACGAGAGTTAATCTCCCTGTAGGTAGTGGTAGAATAAGACCCGGCTTCTTTAATAATTTTGAAGAAGAATCTAAAGCACGTAAAGGTATCATAGTTATTAAGAATAGCGATAATCTGTGTCCACCGCGTGCACTGGTTGTGGCCAAAGCCTACGCCAAAAAAGATCCCCAGTTTAAAGCAATAAGGCAGGACCGATGTCAGAAGAGACAAACGTTAAAATCGAAGAAACTAATAATTTTGCACACCTGTCTTTTGCTTAAGACTAGGTTCAATAAGGCTAAGAAAAAAGCAGGTAAAGACTTTTGCTACGAGTTTAAGAAGAGGTATCCAGATTTCAGTTTGAGGACGGCACAATCAACCAACCTGCAGCGAGCAGCGGATTTTAGCAAAGAGGAAGTAGATATATTTTTTACAAGCTTGCTGTCCTTGTTGAAAAGTACAATTTTGTACCATAGAAAAGTTTCCATGCGGATGAAATTGGCGTTACGTGTTCACTCTAATATATTTAAAGTAATGTCCGTTAAGGGTAAGAAACAGGTTGCAAGCTGACTACCGCCAAACGTGGTAGGAATGTAACTCTCCTGCTTTCTATTAACGCTGCTGGGGACATGTTTATTGCTCCCCTTTTCGTGTTTCAAAGAGTCAGAATGGACATTGAATTGTCGAAGGATGCACCTTTGGGAAGAGTTTTTGATGCACAGCCAAGTGGTTGGATAACTACATGTGGGTTTCTTAACTCTTTGGCTGTTTCAGAACGATATATCGTTGTTTCGCAATCAATTTGTTTTAATGTATTCTTTTTTTTTAAATAAACTAGCGTAACTATATATCAATCAGTAGATGAATACATGATGTACAAGAAAATAAATGTTTATGCTCTTTATATATATCTGCTGTAATGAACCAAAGACCATTACCGCGATTCGAGTGGCCTTGGCGGGCGAGCGGGCTTGCACTGGCAGTGTCAGCACGAGATCGCTCGCTTGGCAACTTTTATTGTTATCGCTGCTGCCTGTCTGTTCTCTTGAGGTTATTGTGCGCTGTTTACATTATCTCTGTGAAGTGTTATAATAATGAGTAGAAAACGATCAAAATCTCCCATTAGTGAGAACACTCTGATGAACATTGTTAAAACTGCAGGTTTAAATTTCCGAAGTGACAGTGACTCCGAACATTCTTCTAATTTAGATAGCAGTGATTCTGATCAACAATCTAGCAATGATTGCAGAGATGACACAGACGAGGATCCTATTTATGATCCTTATCAACCATCAACCTCAACAGGACTTGAACAAGGTAACATACAATTACCAATTAGCAGCCGTAACCAGCCTGATGCGTCATCATCTGACTTGAGGTAGATGAAACTCCGCCTAGGCCTAGGCCAAATCTATCAGTTTCAAAGCGTCGTAGGCGTTGAACAGTTAGTTTTTTTTTTTTTTTTTTTTTTTTTTTTTTTTTTTTTTTTTTTTTTTTTTTTTTTTTTTTTTTTTTTTTTTTTTTTTTTTTTTTTTTTAGGGGCAAAAAACGCTGAGGTTATCATTGCCCTCAAGAAAGAATTGACACCTACTCGTATTTGGTAGTGTCAATTAGGTACATAAAGATTACATTGTATATGACAAGTACGTGAGTAAATAATTTATACTTAAAACTAGATAACAATAAATATAACAAGGGAAAGACTGTAAAGAGGTCTTAACCCATGTAGGGGCTAAAAATATAAATAGAACATAAATAAGGACAAGGTACGTAACATTAATTCAATAAACTGTAAAAACTTAACAAATTTTACTGCCACCAAGGTAGCTGTAAAGGGGCTAATTTGGCAGCTGTAAAATAATAATGATAAATAAAAATTAAATAATAAAATTAATATATATTAACAACTATCAATAATCGGAACAGATAAACTTAACACAATACTATATTTTGTTTATCAGCGACGTTGCTTTCAGAAAACATAGAAGTGTTTGAGTTGCCGTCTCGTCATCACAAAGGATATCGTTCAACGAAGCCGGCAGATTCGAGTTGCGCCTATGTACCGAGTAGCGAGGGCAGTCAACAAGCATATGTTCAACTGTAATAACAGTGTCGCATGTGTCGCAGACCGGAGGATCATCTCTACTCATGAGGAAGCCATGTGTGAGAAGCGTGTGGCCTAGCCGCAGGCGACACAACACAACCTCCTCACGACGACTCGGGCGGTTCGCTGTTTCCCAGAGTCCAACGCAGTCTTTAATAAGCCGTAACTTGTTGTTGACGACTGCCCGCCAATCGCTATTCCATTTGGCTTTCAGTTTGCCCTTCACTACCGGGGTAATGTCGGAAGAAATCATCCGTGCGGTGTAAGGCTGGAGTTGTAATGCTTCCTTAGCTCCTCTATCTGCCAGCTCGTTTCCGGATACTCCAATGTGACCAGGTACCCAGACAAGAAAGACAGCAACACCTTCGGACTGAAGGGAAGACAAAGAATGCCATATTTCACGGATGATGATGTGTTTGGAATACATATCGCTGATGGCTTGTATACCACTAAGGGAGTCGCTGCAGATAACCAATTTTTTAGTCATAGGAAACGTTATATTTAGGGCCTTTTGGATGGCTGTTAATTCGGCCGTGAAAATGGAAGAGTCGTTGGGGAGACGGAATCCGTATCGTCTTACCCCAGTGACGAAAGCACATCCAGTTCTACAACGTTCCTTTGACCCGTCAGTATAGACAACATCGCAAGGTGCGAGGCTGCCTAGTATTTGACGGAATTCTTGTTTGTAGACTGTTTCTGGAGTGGAGACTTTTTTAAACCTAGAGAGATTTAAAATAGTTGTAGGCATTGAGACGCTCCAGGGTGGGATATCACATTGATGAACGACTTTAAACTGGTAATCGTTTAGGCCTATTTCATAAGCGTAGGATTTGGCCCTAACGCCTAAGGGTGAAGGAAGATTTGGTCTCGCTAGGAAAGAATTATAGAGTGGATTTCGCAGGACCGGTTCAAACGCAGGGTTTTCTGGCTTCCCTGAAAGAGCGTGAACATAGTTTAGGGACAGTTGTTGTCGTCTATGCGAAAGAGGGGGTTCTCCCGTTTCTGCGAGAAGACTGTTAATAGGAGAAGATCGAAAAGCTCCAGTGGCCAGTCTTAAAGCAGAATTATGGACTGGGTCAAGCATTTTGAGAGCACTGGGTCTTGCGGACCCAAGTTAGCCGGGTATCAAATGTAAGACCCAAGAATCTGATGTTGTCACAGGTAGTGATTCTCTGACCCAGCAAAGAGAGCGTTGGCTGCTCAACGGTACGCATTCTGGAGAAAACGATTGCTTTTGTTTTAGGTGGCGAGAAAGAAAAACCCGTCACTCCGCACCACTGCTCAAGCCTGTTGATGGTAAGCTGTAAAGCTCTCTCCCCCACCGCTAGCCTCTTTGTAGAGATGTAAATAGAGAAATCATCTACAAACAAAGAACAGCGCACAGGAGGGGTAACGCAGGACGATATGTTATTGATTGCAATGGCAAACAGAGTGCAGCTTAGAACGCTACCTTGTGGAATACCATTTTCCAGCGTGAAGGAATCGGAAATGGTTGTCCCAAGTTTGACCTGTATGGTTCTTTCCGACAAGAAGCCCTGTATGAAAGAAACCATGTGGCCCCCTACACCCCAAGATATTAAAGCATTTAATATCCCCCTTCTCCAAGCTTTGTCATAAGCCTTCGAAATGTCGAAGAATACCGCGATCAACTGTTTTCTTTCAATAAAAGAATTCAGGATTGCCGATTCCAAGGCAAGTAGATGGTCACTTGTAGACCGGCCTTGTCGGAATCCGCACTGGGAAGGTGAAAGAAGATTATTTTTCTCCAGAAACCAAACAAGGCGTCTGTTGACCATCCTTTCGAATACTTTGCAGAGACTGCTAGTAAGCGAAATTGGTCTATAGGCTCCTGGAGAAGTTCTATCTTGGCCCGGTTTTTGGAGAGCGATAATGTGTGAGCGACGCCAAGAATTAGGGAATGTGTTTTCTAAATATATTCTATTATATAATTTCAGAAGATCTTGTTTTCCATCCTCCGTCAGGTTCCGCAACATGGCATAATGTATGTTATCGGGACCTGGAGCAGAATTTGATGTCGCCTTTAGTGATGAATCAAGTTCATCAATGGTAAAGGGAAGGTTTAAAGGAGAGTTATTATTAATATTTAAATTTAGAGGATGTCTTTCTGTATTTGTTTTGAAATTTTGAAACTCCCTATTATAAGATGACGTTTTTGAAATTTCCGCAAAATGTGAGCCGAGTAAATTGGAAACTGTCAAGGGATCAGTTACCACATCGGTACCATTTTTCAGAGCAATAAGAGAAGGTGGGGAGGTCTTGCAGCAAACAGATCGAAGCTTCCTCCAAACATCAGATGCAGGAGTTGTTCGTTTTATTAGATCTGTGTAGTCCAGCCAGGACTGCCGCCGTCTCTGTCTAAAAACCTGTCTTGCTTTTGCCCGTGCTCTTCTGTACCTACTTAAATTTTCTTCATTCGGTGATCTGTTGAACTGTCTTAAACATTTTCGACGTTCCTTTAGAGCCGCCGAACATTCTTCAGACCACCAAGAAACCTGGCGTTTGTTTGGTGAACCTGAGGATTTTGGAATGCTTCGCTCTGCGGATGTTATAATATTAGATGTAAATAATTCAGTGGCTGTATTTATGTCGTTTAATTATATATTAGTAGTTTGAGAAACTATGTTCTTTTTGTACTCGTTCCAGTCAGCCCTCTTAATTTTCCACCTGGGACACCTGCCTATCGAAGACGGAAAGGATTGAAAAGCCACGGCAATGGGCGCATGGTCACTCCCTGACAGGTCGGGAAGTACGGACCAATGCACTCGAGTTGCCACGACCGGACTGCAGATTGACAGGTCGATTGCCGACCATATGCCAGTCCTAGGGCACATGTAAGTGGCCGACTCGTCATTGAGAACGACCGCTGCCACTTCATCCCACAATCCCGCAACCATATTACCCCTCCGATCAGAATGGTTGGAACCCCAAGAGCGATGGTGTGCATTGAAATCACCAACCATCAAGAAAGGAGAAGGGAGTTGGCTGTACAGATCACGTAGATCATCAAGAGATAAATCAAAAGGGGAAGGTGGAATATATATGGAGCAGATGGTTAATTTAAAAGGAACATCAATTGATACTGCTACTGCCTGGAGGTTTGTGACGATGTTCAAGGCTCTAGCATTAACAGAAGAATCTGCTAGAATAGCCACACCTCCACAGGCAATTTTGTTGGTGATGATCTAGGCGAAAGATGTCATAACCATTTTGTTTGAAATGAGTAAGAGGAGACAATTTAGTCTCTTGTAGGCAAATAAATTTTAGGTTTTCTTGTCTTTATAAGTAGTTTTAAGTCTTCAAAGTGGCTTCTCAAACCATTAATATTCCATTGTAACAGCATTTTATATTATATTATATATTTTATTTTGTGCTAGTTCATCGTAATTTTTTTTCTTTGCTTAGATACAGGACGGAAGTTACCATGAACAGTTTGGAACTCTGTCTGCATCTCCAAAGGGTCCTCAATCATATCATCATCAAGTGATAATTGTGAGGATCTGGACGAGGATGAGTTAGTCTTTTTTACTAGGGATTTTGATCTATTTTCTGATTTTGTTTCTATGTTCTTTTTAAGTTTGTCGGTGAGTTTTTTCCTCTCTTCCAAAGATAAGGTGGATTTCGTATTTTGTTGCACCTTATCTCTGAAAGTAGAAGTAGCTGTTGGGCGAGCTTGAGTCTGTGTGTTGGACTTAATATGGGGCGTGTGGACTGCTTGGGAAGGCTTACTGGTGGATGCCAACGGATGTTGTCCGGTACCGGCTGCAAGCTGTTTAACCAAAGCGGCAACCTGCTCTGTTAATTTGAGAACCATACCCTCTAAAGCAGTACATGACGGGCACTGTGCGGATTGGACTGGGGCTGAAGCAGCTTCGGAATACGAGACTCCCTTTTTAGGGGTTGGAGCGATTCTTCTCCTATACTCTTTACGGGCTTCGTTAAAGGAAAGTTTGTCTATAGTAACTATCTTCAAAACTTCCTTTTCCTCTAAGTAAACTTTGCATTCCTTAGAGGTCGCCGCGTGTTTACCCTTGCAGTTCACGCATCTGACGTCGTTCTTGCATCCGTCTTCTTGGTGGCCTTCATCGCCGCAACGGGAACATGTCTCGGGTCCCGAGCACGTCTTAGTAGAGTGCCCGAATCTCTGACAACGGAAACACCGCTGCGGATTTTTGAAGTAGGGCCGTACCGTCAAGGATAAGTATCCAGCCTTAATAGTTTTGGGGGGTTGGGGAAATGCAAAGGTCAGAATTAGACCAGGAGTAGGGACCTTTCTCCCATTCTCCGTCCGAAGCATTCTGACCACATCGGTTACCATTTCACACTGCAGCTCGTCCTTGATTTCTTCCTCACTACACTCCATCAGGTCACGGCAGAAGACGATCCCCTTGGAGGTGTTCAGTGAGGAGTGCGGTTGAACGACGACTTCCACCTGATCGAAAAAACTCGTCATCTGAAGGAATTTTTTGGCTTGGATGTGGTTCGCTGCCTCCACCAAGATAGTTCCATTCCTCAATTTGCTCACAGCTTTAGGTTGACCGCCTGAGGAAACAAACGCTTTGTTAATAAGGAAAGGACTAACCTTCGTTAGAGTTTTGCCCTCATCCTTGTGACTAACGATTAGATATAGTGGAGTTGGAACGTTCATATTTTCAGCTCTTACTTTTTCTTCCACTTTCCTTTGTTTGATATACGATTCATTTTCAGAATCTGACAACTGTCGCTTTTTCTCTGGATCGTTGTCTCTTACTCCGAATTCTTGCCCTAAGGGTGGGGTGGTTTGAGTTTCCATACATAAGGTCACCAGCGCATCGTGTTTAGTAGTGCGGGCCGATTCACCGGGAGCGGGCATGCCCTCGGGTGTCCCACAAACCGTAGCTTGGGGGACAACCCTACCTCAGTTCCCCGAGGCCCGGTTTCCATCGATTACCAAGTCGGGAATACGCGCACAACTTGGACTCGCACGTGGCAACAGGGGCTCCGACACCCCTGCCTACTGAACACTTCCTGACCAAGGACCGAAGTGGCTGGCTTCTGAACCAGTACATGACTTACGCCTCGGCAGAGACAAGCTCACATCAGCTCTCACCGACACCAGATAGGGCATCTAGTACCGGCTTAAGCACTCCCAACGAGCCATGTACTGGAACGGTCAGAGGACGGGTACTTAAAAGACCCTGGAGGGGGATTTGGTAGGAATAAGGGAATGGTTAGGTGGGAAGAGGCAGTTTAACGTCATACCCAGGACTCGTACAGTTAGTTTGGAAAGAACTGGGGCTAGTCAAAATGTCCCACAAAACGATACAACTGACAATCAAAATGTTCCACAAAATGATCCAGCTGACGATGATGATAGTAGTTGGGACGAAGTAGAGGAAGGCAATGATCCACCTTACAATCACCAATTTACATTTTCTGAAGTAAGTGGACCTAAACACTGGCCTCCACAAAACTCGAAACCTACAGAGTACATAAAACTGTTTTTTACAACTGCAATTTAGAATATTTTTGTTACCGAGACAAACAGGTATGCTAGAAACTAGTATCTTTTTTACTGTTATAAAGGAGCTCAAAGATCAGAAAAAAAATGAAAGAGTTGTTGAGACGGGTTTGGTAGGCACAGTTGTAATGACCTTGCTAAGAATGGCAAATTTTTTGGGAAAAGGCCACCATATCGTTAGGCTAGAAAGACAAGGTTCCAACTAACAAAGAAAATCACGTATTTTGAGTTGTTGGCACAGAACGGGGAGACACAGAATGGTAGTTTATGAACGCCTACCCTCGCAAGCGGGGTGTGCATTTCCTCAACAGACTGCCCAATCCAATTAAACATGTCCCAACGCCTAAGGCGTTAAAGACTCACCTCTAACGCTTTTTGGTGTCTCAGGCATTCTATAATGCGGGTGAGTTTTTGGCATTCGACTGGGAGACCGCCCTGGAAGACCGACTCTGCTGTACTAAGTGGGCTGCATTGGCGAAGAATGAAAGAGGCGTGATTGTAAAATTGTAAGTATGAATGTGTATTGTGTGTATGAATGCCTGGAATTTTATAAACCCCGTATTGACGTTTGCCATACAATGTCGCTGCAATAAAAAAATTTTGATGACAAGGTTCCATTTGACGTCCTCTATTGAATGTACTGACTCCTAGAGTTTTATCGTGGTTAAATCGTGAACTAGGAGAATGCCAAAGTTCCATTTGAGGGACAAAATTTAATAAAACTAGAATGAAACGGGTCCATTTGCCAGAGGAAACCTTGTCCAAACGCAAAATATTTTGTATTTATACGTTTATTAGAATGATGGAACCTTTTCACTCGTAAAATATCCTATGCCTCTTCATCACTGTATGACAAAGTTCCAACTGCATCAGCTGATAATATATTACCGTACAATCTAGCCATTAGATGTGACAACAAAACTAACCTGATGATCTAGTTCAACAGCTAATCTGTTTCGTATTGTTTTGAAGTGCTACTTTGTTTTACAAAATGACCACGTTAGAAGAATATTCAAGATATTTTGAGTGAAGGGGAGGAATTAGAGGATTCGGGTGATTCCTACAAACCAGATTATAGCGACGAGAGTAATGACGAAGAAGAATACGCAAGGTAAGTCAACCTATTAAAGGTTATGTTAAAAGTATTTTAAGAACAAGAACTTTTAATGATACTAAGGTGGTTGTGTCTTTGTATACTTTTATAAATCCAATTTTTATGATAATCCAGAGGTTTACAAGGCTAAAATTACTATGATAACTTGAAAATGTAGTGATTTAATATACTTTGATAACTTCATACATGAGATAGGCTAACTTGATTCTGTTATGTTTGAAACACAAAGATTTCTTCAATCGTTGTAATATTAATAATTAGAATTATCCAATTAATCATACAATAGACGTTATTAATTTCAAAACATATTGATGTTGATTGAAATCAAAACAAAATAAAAGAATGGTCCGATTTATGGAAAAGGGACCATATTTATTTTTGTATTATTTTGTTTGGTAAATAACCAAAATTTTACAGACAATAATTTATTCCAACCTATAAATTTTACCTACCAAACCCACATCTTGACATACCTGTATTTAAACCTATTGCAGAAAGGACAAATATTGGTTTTGAGAATAAAGGATTAAATGTACCTGACACACGTTAATCGTAAACACGTAATCCGGCTCACAATATTTAAAGGGTAGCCTAACCTCCCTACCCGAAGATTGACTGTTCTACCCTTATATATATTTTTCTTGTTCAATATATATATTTTTTTATTAATTATGAATAGGTGTTTGATGTTATTTAAACCTAAAATATACAAAAGTGAAGTTTGTATAATTCATAATTACAAAAATAACTGCACTGATGTAATTAACTCTTGGATGATTAAATCGTTTGATGGTTTGCTTGTTTTAATGCCAAGTTGGTGAATTTAAATATTTACTATAAATGTAAAATGGAGTGGACTGTACCATAATAGGAAGTAAATATGTAATACAATTAGTTAAAGAAATCTAGGTTAGGTGTTGTAAAAATTGTCAAAATGTGATATGTTTGCGTTTAAATTTAATCGTTTATATCATGGTTTTCTAGCTTACGATAATTAAAACAGATCTTTGTAATTTTTATTTAATTTAGGATTTATAAGTAGGCCTACCAAAAATAGTTTTTAATCCTATTTATCTTTTATTCACAACTTAAAATTTTCTGAAAACATAACTTTTAACAAATTACCTACACATTTAATTGCATTTTTAATAATGCATTAGCTTATTTTCTCAGACAGAGGAAAAAATCCCGGCGTGTCCAAAAAACATCCACGGTTTGTAGCTCCAATACAAACAGAATTGCCTACTGAGGAGCCACCACACCTTCCAGCATCCACATCAGCAGCAGCTGATGCTTCAGCAGTTCCAACAGTAATGGAATTACAGCCATTGTCCATTGAAGAGTGCTTCCCAACGACCGTAACAGGTGGTGTAACTGACCAGGATGTGCTTCAAGGTAAGGCACCTTTGCCTCTAATTATAGCAGAAGAAGATGGAGTTGTTATATCAAATAAACTGTAAGAAGGAAGCGAAGGGATTTGTCTTCTTGGGTATGCAATAAACGCTTCAGAAGCCATCAGAAAGGGGAATGTTACACTAGCAAAAGAGGAGTTTTAGTACCTGCAAAAGAAATTAAAAATTTTTTAAATTGCATGGAAAATTGTAAATTTAAAGGTGCGTTACAATTAGCAGAGATGAAAGAAAAGCTTTATTTAGTGCTTATTACAGCATGAATCAAAATGAAAAATACCATTTCATTTTGAACACAACCTTTAAAAATCCAACCAAAAGGCCCAAGAACAAAAACCAGGAGTCATATAAAAGTTCTCTTTAAATATTTTTTTTTATGTTGGCACAAACAAAATAAAAGTATGCAAACAGTTTTATTTGGGGACGCTTAATATTTCACAAAAACCAGTTTACAATGTGCATAAGAATAAGGATGTCTTAACAAGTACACCCAAGCCAGCTGGACATGGCCAAAGTGCCAACATATTACGTAGCCTTAACGAAGATTTAAAAAATACTGTGAGGAATCATATGAAATCCTTTCCTACTGTTAAGTCGCACTATTGTAGGGCGACCACAAACCGTACATATTTAGATTCCAATCTGAACTTAGTCAAAATGTACAAATTGTACGTAGAGATGTGCGGTGAACAGAATAAAGAGCCCGTAAAGCTGAGCATGTACAGACACATTTTTGTATCAGAATTTAATTTAGACTTCGGCCCACATTAGAAAATCTGATCGTTGTGACCTATGCAAAGAATACAAAACTGCTACATCCCAGAATATTGGAACCGATGAGTTGACACTCAAATATGAAACTCATGTTGCGGAAAAGAACGCAATGCGAGAAAACCGTAAAGTAGATCGTGAAAGTAAAGTAGTCCCTGTGCTTTGTTTTGATCTTCAAAATGTCATTGCCCGCCCATGAGCAGAAATAAGTTCTTTCTTTTACAAAAGAATATTAAACACGTACAATATGACAGCCCACTTTTCTGAGAGTAAAACTATTTATTGTTCTGTGTGGACGGAGGCCCTAGCTGGTCAAAGTGGAAATGATTTAGCTAGTGCGGTTTTCAGAATTATGAAACAAGTAGCATTAAAACATGATTTTACAAAACTCATTTTGTGGAGCGACTCATGCGTTCCTCAAAATAGAAATTCAAACATATCCTGTGCAGTTCAGAATTTCTTACGTGAACACCCTCAAATTCCAAAATTGGACTATGAAAATATTCAGTCCCTGGTCATTCCTGCATCCAAGAAGAAGACAATGCACATATCCTCATAGAAAAAGGAATGTCAACCAATGAGTTCTACTCTCCTCTTGGTTTAATTAGGATTTAGAAAGGAATAAATCGCCAGCATCCGATCCGAGTATTACAGATGAGTGCCAATGATTTCTTCGATTTTGGATCTGCCTCCAAAGCTTTGAACTTTCAATCAGTGCCATTTTTCCAGGTGTCGATTTTAGTGTTCACACAAATCCTGCACCAAGTATCCTACAAGACATCGTTTTTGCAGAACAATGAGATTTTAGCAAACTTGCATTATGCAGTGTCATAAAAAAAACCAGGAACAGCAAGATAAATAAGACAGAAGATCCCAGAGTACCCTTCGTCAAGGTATACCTAAACAGTTATTGGGAAAGTATGCTATTGGTCAAAAACCTATGTAAGGAAAGGCCCAATGCTTATTACGGCGCATAGGGAAAAAAGAGCAACTCCTCTCAATTTTTAATCCTATAAACTGACTGCCAGGCTGATTCCGAGGCATACTCTATTAGATGAAGTGGTCGTCTCCTTATAAAGACTAAAACTAAAATTGCCTATAATGATCCTGCAGGATTTCAACCCCTATTAGAACATGTCAATAGGCTATTCAAGACCCAATACACTACACATAGGGAGATTTCTATTAATGAAAGTCTCGTAGGGACAAAAAGTCACTCTCAACTTGTTCAGTATTTACCAAACAAACACCACCACAAGTGGGGCATCAAGTTGTGGGTGTTATGTGAGCAGTTTGAAGACAGGAACAAGCGCCAAAAAATCCAAATTCAGGTTATTAATGAAAATGCTTCTACTCTATGTACTTCACATCATTCTGCAGAAAAAAGCAACAAATACCACTTCAACATAGGTTTAGGCGACTGAAATATCTGTAAGTTTGAAGAAGGCAACAAAGTCAGGCTTTTTTCCCTTCTTCAAATTGATACCTAGTATCTCCACTAGGAGCGCTGTGACCACAAAGAGCGCTCTGCAGTACAGCTACAACTGACTTCTGGTTGTTTTCTTGTTTTGGTTCTGGTTATTATCTAAACTGTACTGTGTTGTTAAACCTAAAAGCCGTGTTTCTGTTAGTGTATAGTCAACATTATTGTATTTGATGGAATACCTACGTGATTGTAATATATACATGTGATTGTTTTCTTGTTATACTTTATATCTAAACAGTTGTGTGTTGTTAACCTAAAATGCGTGTTTCTAAACAGTTGTGTGTTGGTAACCTAAAAACTGTGCATTTCTTTTGATCTTTATTACCCTTACAGTATTTCGGTTGTTATTTTACCACCTAAATAACTTAGTGGCAAAATGATAGATTGACCAGGAGAGTTTGTGGTTCTGTCAGTTCATTAACACAGAATTTCAGTAGCTTTGAAGATACTAGGTCAATTTAATAAGAATATTTTGATTTTAAAGAAGAAATAATCTTTTTTACTTTATCTGATGTAGTAGGATAAAGTGTCAAGGCTGGAATATTATTCTGAACAAGGAACAAGGAGGTTTCGGATTAGCATCAAGAGCCTTGTCAGCAGCAGCCACAAGCACAGAATTTTGATAGTCAGTAATTTGAGTAGGATTAGTAATTTTCAGTAATCAGAATCAGTCTTTATTGTTATAACCGTTTATACATAGCATTGCTATAGAAACAGGTAACATTGTCATAAGTTAATGTAATAATGATACATACACATATACATTCATACATATAAGAGGTCAAGACAGTGTAACAAATTTAATGTAATTTATGTTAAAACACAATTTTAAAATTTAGGATCCATCAAATACTTATCAACACTATAATAGTTTTTTTCAACAAAAAATCTGTTAGTTTGCTTTTAAATGTTTTTGAATTGATTAAATGTTTATATTTTTGAGGGAACTTATTGTATAGTTTTTTTTTGCCGTGTATATTGGAGTTTTTTTCTACCAGACGCAGTCGATGTATGGGATATTGAAAATTAGCTTTAAAGCTTGTATTGTAATTATGATCACAGTTATCACTTGATAAGCTTTCAAAATTTGATTGTACTGTTAGTAGGGTTTTCAGAATGTATGAATTTGGAAGTGATAAGATGTTTAATTCTTTAAACAGAGGTTTGCAAGAAGTTCTAAATGATGAAAAGGTCATTAATCTCATAATTTTTTTTGGATCTTAAAAACTTTAATCCCTCATCCACTACTTATTTTCAGGTTATGTGAAGATTTCGTTATGTCAAGAAGTGTTTGTCGGCTGGATACTCCCCTCACCTCCTCTTTGACACCGGCAGTGAAGAACTTGTTGAGGTTGTCTGCATCAGGGGCTGGGGTTATTGGCAGGGGTGGGTCAACATGTATGATAAGTTTGAGTACAAGTAGCCTAGGTTATGTCATTTGTGCCTAATATTTAGGATTAAGTTATGACACACACCCATGGTAGGTTTAATTATGGTTAGAGCAGATTTAGTAGTGGTGAGAATAACTGAATGAAAATAACTGGTTAGTTGGGTTATTTTAATTTAACTGATGTAAATGCAGTGTGTTATTTTTTTTTTCATTTTCCCGTTAATTGTTTTGTTCTTTTAAGGTTCCATTAAAAATATAATAAGACATAAATCATAGTGCACTGTATTTGAAACATACCAGTATTATTTAAATTGTCAATTTTTGTGTCTTTATTTTCTAACCCAGCCATTGTTTGTTCTTGAAGTCCAACATAGTTTTAATTCGATAATGACAAATTAACCTTCTTCATTATGTTTTGTATATAAAACTGTTTTATATTTGTGACTTACTCATTTTATTCATATTATAACTTTTATATTATATACTAAGATTTTCATTATAATCTATTTATAGCTTACTGATTTTGTTTTCTTCTAATGTAGTCTTATTTGTCCATTTTTTTACGATAGTTGAATAGAATTTATGTGTATGTTTTATATGTTTTAATTAGTCTTTGTTACTTAATGTAAATACAGTGCGTTATTTTTTTCATTTTCCCGTTAATTGTTTTTTCTTTTAAGGTTCCATTAAAAACACTACTTTACACTAAATCATCTTTATTGTACAGGGTCATCATTTGCTTCATCTTCATTACCCCCTGGCCTTAGCTCCATCAGCCACCAACCAAACATCTCAAGAGTAGAAAAACCTAAGTCCAGGTAAAAAGTAAACCAACTTTCCATTTAACGTTTTACAAATTTGCCTTGCACAAGACCAAATGTTTGGTCGGCAAACGTGTGGAAGAAGATCTAGGCGCATCAGAAGCCCTGCGCTCGTTGCGAGATATTTCGTCAAGCAGTGAAGACGAAAACCAACTTAGTGATGACGATTTAAGTGCATCTGACATCTGAAACCCCCCTTGTACATAGACTTCCACAACCCCCAAAACCGCTTACTTGTATATAGCTATTACGATTATACGGTTTTAGGATAAAATAATCTAATTGCACAGGCTTCAAAGTTCATTTATATACAGAACATCTCAACATCAACCACACAGTATTTTATTGCATCACAGACAAACACAGCAGCACCACCATGAATCGAGTGACGCCTGCAATAAATCGAGGCTAATTTAAATCCCTTAAACTTATACAGGATACAGTTGTCATGATTTAACCAGTGTTCTGCAAAACAATATAAAACAATTAATACAATTATACAATAACATATTAATAACAATACCACAATGACGTCAAAATAACGACATCTAATATAAGTTAAAACCAAGCAAAAACAACAAATTATAGTATTTTACTGCATATGGAGGATTAAATACAGCAGGCCGTGAATTAAGTGAAGAGTAGTCTACCGCCAAATACACATTTGAAAACAGACGATTCAAAACAATTTGACACAACAGTGAGTCATTATACAGCTGTTAACCCTTTGAGCCCCGGACCTAAAAATATAGTTTGTGCAAATTTTTACCATTAAACAGGTTAGTTTAGTTAACGTGAAATCAATTTATAAGTTTAATTCATTTCCTATGAAGTATAAATAATAAAGGCATCTGTTACTGCATTACTATTTAAGTCTGATCAATTTTAACTACTAATCTTACACAGGCTATTAAAAATTGTGTCAAATTCACTATTGTAGTGACCTAGGCAATAAGCATACAATGACAGAAAGCCCACGTTTGGGTTAGATTAGATAATGATATGATATGTTATTGGCAGGGGTGGGTCAACATGTATGATAAGTTTGAGTACAAGTAGCCTAGGTTATGTCATTTGTGCCTAATATTTAGGATTAAGTTATGACACACCCATGGTAGGTTTAATTATGGTTAGAGCAGATTTAGTAGTGGTGAGAATAACTGAATGAAAATAACTGGTTAGTTGGGTTATTTTAATTTAACTGATGTAAATGCAGTGTGTTATTTTTTTTTTCATTTTCCCGTTAATTGTTTTGTTCTTTTAAGGTTCCATTAAAAATATAATAAGACATAAATCATAGTGCACTGTATTTGAAACATACCAGTATTATTTAAATTGTCAATTTTTGTGTCTTTATTTTCTAACCCAGCCATTGTTTGTTCTTGAAGTCCAACATAGTTTTAATTCGATAATGACAAATTAACCTTCTTCATTATGTTTTGTATATAAAACTGTTTTTATATTTGTGACTTACTCATTTTATTCATATTATAACTTTTATATTATATACTAAGATTTTCATTATAATCTATTTATAGCTTACTGATTTTGTTTTCTTCTAATGTAGTCTTATTTGTCCATTTTTTTTACGATAGTTGAATAGAATTTATGTGTATGTTTTATATGTTTTAATTAGTCTTTGTTACTTAATGTAAATACAGTGCGTTATTTTTTTCATTTTCCCGTTAATTGTTTTTTCTTTTAAGGTTCCATTAAAAACACTACTTTACACTAAATCATCTTTATTGTACAGGGTCATCATTTGCTTCATCTTCATTACCCCCTGGCCTTAGCTCCATCAGCCACCAACCAAACATCTCAAGAGTAGAAAAACCTAAGTCCAGGTAAAAAGTAAACCAACTTTCCATTTAACGTTTTACAAATTTGCCTTGCACAAGACCAAATGTTTGGTCGGCAAACGTGTGGAAGAAGATCTAGGCGCATCAGAAGCCCTGCGCTCGTTGCGAGATATTTCGTCAAGCAGTGAAGACGAAAACCAACTTAGTGATGACGATTTAAGTGCATCTGACATCTGAAACCCCCCTTGTACATAGACTTCCACAACCCCCAAAACCGCTTACTTGTATATAGCTATTACGATTATACGGTTTTAGGATAAAATAATCTAATTGCACAGGCTTCAAAGTTCATTTATATACAGAACATCTCAACATCAACCACACAGTATTTTATTGCATCACAGACAAACACAGCAGCACCACCATGAATCGAGTGACGCCTGCAATAAATCGAGGCTAATTTAAATCCCTTAAACTTATACAGGATACAGTTGTCATGATTTAACCAGTGTTCTGCAAAACAATATAAAACAATTAATACAATTATACAATAACATATTAATAACAATACCACAATGACGTCAAAATAACGACATCTAATATAAGTTAAAACCAAGCAAAAACAACAAATTATAGTATTTTACTGCATATGGAGGATTAAATACAGCAGGCCGTGAATTAAGTGAAGAGTAGTCTACCGCCAAATACACATTTGAAAACAGACGATTCAAAACAATTTGACACAACAGTGAGTCATTATACAGCTGTTAACCCTTTGAGCCCCGGACCTAAAAATATAGTTTGTGCAAATTTTTACCATTAAACAGGTTAGTTTAGTTAACGTGAAATCAATTTATAAGTTTAATTCATTTCCTATGAAGTATAAATAATAAAGGCATCTGTTACTGCATTACTATTTAAGTCTGATCAATTTTAACTACTAATCATATTATAACTTTTATATTATACTAAGATTTTCATTATAATCTATTTATAGCTTACTGATTTTGTTTTCTTCTAATGTAGTCTTATTTGTCCATTTTTTTACGATAGTTGAATAGAATTTATGTGTATGTATGTTTTATATGTTTTAATTAGTCTTTGTTACTTAATGTAAATACAGTGCGTTATTTTTTTTCATTTTCCCGTTAATTGTTTTTTTCTTTTAAGGTTCCATTAAAAACACTACTTTACACTAAATCATCTTTATTGTACAGGGTCATCATTTGCTTCATCTTCATTACCCCCTGGCCTTAGCTCCATCAGCCACCAACCAAACATCTCAAGAGTAGAAAAACCTAAGTCCAGGTAAAAAGTAAACCAACTTTCCATTTAACGTTTTACAAATTTGCCTTGCACAAGACCAAATGTTTGGTCGGCAAACGTGTGGAAGAAGATCTAGGCGCATCAGAAGCCCTGCGCTCGTTGCGAGATATTTCGTCAAGCAGTGAAGACGAAAACCAACTTAGTGATGACGATTTAAGTGCATCTGACATCTGAAACCCCCCTTGTACATAGACTTCCACAACCCCCAAAACCGCTTACTTGTATATAGCTATTACGATTATACGGTTTTAGGATAAAATAATCTAATTGCACAGGCTTCAAAGTTCATTTATATACAGAACATCTCAACATCAACCACACAGTATTTTATTGCATCACAGACAAACACAGCAGCACCACCATGAATCGAGTGACGCCTGCAATAAATCGAGGCTAATTTAAATCCCTTAAACTTATACAGGATACAGTTGTCATGATTTAACCAGTGTTCTGCAAAACAATATAAAAACAATTAATACAATTATACAATAACATATTAATAACAATACCACAATGACGTCAAAATAACGACATCTAATATAAGTTAAAACCAAGCAAAAACAACAAATTATAGTATTTTACTGCATATGGAGGATTAAATACAGCAGGCCGTGAATTAAGTGAAGAGTAGTCTACCGCCAAATACACATTTGAAAACAGACGATTCAAAACAATTTGACACAACAGTGAGTCATTATACAGCTGTTAACCCTTTGAGCCCCGGACCTAAAAATATAGTTTGTGCAAATTTTTACCATTAAACAGGTTAGTTTAGTTAACGTGAAATCAATTTATAAGTTTAATTCATTTCCTATGAAGTATAAATAATAAAGGCATCTGTTACTGCATTACTATTTAAGTCTGATCAATTTTAACTACTAATCTTACACAGGCTATTAAAAATTGTGTCAAATTCACTATTGTAGTGACCTAGGCAATAAGCATACAATGACAGAAAGCCCACGTTTGGGTTAGATTAGATAATGATATGATATGTTATTGGCAGGGGTGGGTCAACATGTATGATAAGTTTGAGTACAAGTAGCCTAGGTTATGTCATTTGTGCCTAATATTTAGGATTAAGTTATGACACACCCATGGTAGGTTTAATTATGGTTAGAGCAGATTTAGTAGTGGTGAGAATAACTGAATGAAAATAACTGGTTAGTTGGGTTATTTTAATTTAACTGATGTAAATGCAGTGTGTTATTTTTTTTTTCATTTTCCCGTTAATTGTTTTGTTCTTTTAAGGTTCCATTAAAAATATAATAAGACATAAATCATAGTGCACTGTATTTGAAACATACCAGTATTATTTAAATTGTCAATTTTTGTGTCTTTATTTTCTAACCCAGCCATTGTTTGTTCTTGAAGTCCAACATAGTTTTAATTCGATAATGACAAATTAACCTTCTTCATTATGTTTTGTATATAAAACTGTTTTATATTTGTGACTTACTCATTTTATTCATATTATAACTTTTATATTATACTAAGATTTTCATTATAATCTATTTATAGCTTACTGATTTTGTTTTCTTCTAATGTAGTCTTATTTGTCCATTTTTTTACGATAGTTGAATAGAATTTATGTGTATGTTTTATATGTTTTAATTAGTCTTTGTTACTTAATGTAAATACAGTGCGTTATTTTTTTCATTTTCCCGTTAATTGTTTTTTCTTTTAAGGTTCCATTAAAAACACTACTTTACACTAAATCATCTTTATTGTACAGGGTCATCATTTGCTTCATCTTCATTACCCCCTGGCCTTAGCTCCATCAGCCACCAACCAAACATCTCAAGAGTAGAAAAACCTAAGTCCAGGTAAAAAGTAAACCAACTTTCCATTTAACGTTTTACAAATTTGCCTTGCACAAGACCAAATGTTTGGTCGGCAAACGTGTGGAAGAAGATCTAGGCGCATCAGAAGCCCTGCGCTCGTTGCGAGATATTTCGTCAAGCAGTGAAGACGAAAACCAACTTAGTGATGACGATTTAAGTGCATCTGACATCTGAAACCCCCCTTGTACATAGACTTCCACAACCCCCAAAACCGCTTACTTGTATATAGCTATTACGATTATACGGTTTTAGGATAAAATAATCTAATTGCACAGGCTTCAAAGTTCATTTATATACAGAACATCTCAACATCAACCACACAGTATTTTATTGCATCACAGACAAACACAGCAGCACCACCATGAATCGAGTGACGCCTGCAATAAATCGAGGCTAATTTAAATCCCTTAAACTTATACAGGATACAGTTGTCATGATTTAACCAGTGTTCTGCAAAACAATATAAAACAATTAATACAATTATACAATAACATATTAATAACAATACCACAATGACGTCAAAATAACGACATCTAATATAAGTTAAAACCAAGCAAAAACAACAAATTATAGTATTTTACTGCATATGGAGGATTAAATACAGCAGGCCGTGAATTAAGTGAAGAGTAGTCTACCGCCAAATACACATTTGAAAACAGACGATTCAAAACAATTTGACACAACAGTGAGTCATTATACAGCTGTTAACCCTTTGAGCCCCGGACCTAAAAATATAGTTTGTGCAAATTTTTACCATTAAACAGGTTAGTTTAGTTAACGTGAAATCAATTTATAAGTTTAATTCATTTCCTATGAAGTATAAATAATAAAGGCATCTGTTACTGCATTACTATTTAAGTCTGATCAATTTTAACTACTAATCTTACACAGGCTATTAAAAATTGTGTCAAATTCACTATTGTAGTGACCTAGGCAATAAGCATACAATGACAGAAAGCCCACGTTTGGGTTAGATTAGATAATGATATGATATGTTATTGGCAGGGGTGGGTCAACATGTATGATAAGTTTGAGTACAAGTAGCCTAGGTTATGTCATTTGTGCCTAATATTTAGGATTAAGTTATGACACACCCATGGTAGGTTTAATTATGGTTAGAGCAGATTTAGTAGTGGTGAGAATAACTGAATGAAAATAACTGGTTAGTTGGGTTATTTTAATTTAACTGATGTAAATGCAGTGTGTTATTTTTTTTTCATTTTCCCGTTAATTGTTTTGTTCTTTTAAGGTTCCATTAAAAATATAATAAGACATAAATCATAGTGCACTGTATTTGAAACATACCAGTATTATTTAAATTGTCAATTTTTGTGTCTTTATTTTCTAACCCAGCCATTGTTTGTTCTTGAAGTCCAACATAGTTTTAATTCGATAATGACAAATTAACCTTCTTCATTATGTTTTGTATATAAAACTGTTTTATATTTGTGACTTACTCATTTTATTCATATTATAACTTTTATATTACGGTATACTAAGATTTTCATTATAATCTATTTATAGCTTACTGATTTTGTTTTCTTCTAATGTAGTCTTATTTGTCCATTTTTTTACGATAGTTGAATAGAATTTATGTGTATGTTTTATATGTTTTAATTAGTCTTTGTTACTTAATGTAAATACAGTGCGTTATTTTTTTCATTTTCCCGTTAATTGTTTTTTCTTTTAAGGTTCCATTAAAAACACTACTTTACACTAAATCATCTTTATTGTACAGGGTCATCATTTGCTTCATCTTCATTACCCCCTGGCCTTAGCTCCATCAGCCACCAACCAAACATCTCAAGAGTAGAAAAACCTAAGTCCAGGTAAAAAGTAAACCAACTTTCCATTTAACGTTTTACAAATTTGCCTTGCACAAGACCAAATGTTTGGTCGGCAAACGTGTGGAAGAAGATCTAGGCGCATCAGAAGCCCTGCGCTCGTTGCGAGATATTTCGTCAAGCAGTGAAGACGAAAACCAACTTAGTGATGACGATTTAAGTGCATCTGACATCTGAAACCCCCCTTGTACATAGACTTCCACAACCCCCAAAACCGCTTACTTGTATATAGCTATTACGATTATACGGTTTTAGGATAAAATAATCTAATTGCACAGGCTTCAAAGTTCATTTATATACAGAACATCTCAACATCAACCACACAGTATTTTATTGCATCACAGACAAACACAGCAGCACCACCATGAATCGAGTGACGCCTGCAATAAATCGAGGCTAATTTAAATCCCTTAAACTTATACAGGATACAGTTGTCATGATTTAACCAGTGTTCTGCAAAACAATATAAAACAATTAATACAATTATACAATAACATATTAATAACAATACCACAATGACGTCAAAATAACGACATCTAATATAAGTTAAAACCAAGCAAAAACAACAAATTATAGTATTTTACTGCATATGGAGGATTAAATACAGCAGGCCGTGAATTAAGTGAAGAGTAGTCTACCGCCAAATACACATTTGAAAACAGACGATTCAAAACAATTTGACACAACAGTGAGTCATTATACAGCTGTTAACCCTTTGAGCCCCGGACCTAAAAAATATAGTTTGTGCAAATTTTTACCATTAAACAGGTTAGTTTAGTTAACGTGAAATCAATTTATAAGTTTAATTCATTTCCTATGAAGTATAAATAATAAAGGCATCTGTTACTGCATTACTATTTAAGTCTGATCAATTTTAACTACTAATCTTACACAGGCTATTAAAAATTGTGTCAAATTCACTATTGTAGTGACCTAGGCAATAAGCATACAATGACAGAAAGCCCACGTTTGGGTTAGATTAGATAATGATATGATATGTTATTGGCAGGGGTGGGTCAACATGTATGATAAGTTTGAGTACAAGTAGCCTAGGTTATGTCATTTGTGCCTAATATTTAGGATTAAGTTATGACACACCCATGGTAGGTTTAATTATGGTTAGAGCAGATTTAGTAGTGGTGAGAATAACTGAATGAAAATAACTGGTTAGTTGGGTTATTTTAATTTAACTGATGTAAATGCAGTGTGTTATTTTTTTTTTCATTTTCCCGTTAATTGTTTTGTTCTTTTAAGGTTCCATTAAAAATATAATAAGACATAAATCATAGTGCACTGTATTTGAAACATACCAGTATTATTTAAATTGTCAATTTTTGTGTCTTTATTTTCTAACCCAGCCATTGTTTGTTCTTGAAGTCCAACATAGTTTTAATTCGATAATGACAAATTAACCTTCTTCATTATGTTTTGTATATAAAACTGTTTTATATTTGTGACTTACTCATTTTATTCATATTATAACTTTTATATTATACTAAGATTTTCATTATAATCTATTTATAGCTTACTGATTTTGTTTTCTTCTAATGTAGTCTTATTTGTCCATTTTTTTACGATAGTTGAATAGAATTTATGTGTATGTTTTATATGTTTTAATTAGTCTTTGTTACTTAATGTAAATACAGTGCGTTATTTTTTTCATTTTCCCGTTAATTGTTTTTTCTTTTAAGGTTCCATTAAAAACACTACTTTACACTAAATCATCTTTATTGTACAGGGTCATCATTTGCTTCATCTTCATTACCCCCTGGCCTTAGCTCCATCAGCCACCAACCAAACATCTCAAGAGTAGAAAAACCTAAGTCCAGGTAAAAAGTAAACCAACTTTCCATTTAACGTTTTACAAATTTGCCTTGCACAAGACCAAATGTTTGGTCGGCAAACGTGTGGAAGAAGATCTAGGCGCATCAGAAGCCCTGCGCTCGTTGCGAGATATTTCGTCAAGCAGTGAAGACGAAAACCAACTTAGTGATGACGATTTAAGTGCATCTGACATCTGAAACCCCCCTTGTACATAGACTTCCACAACCGCTTACTTGTATATAGCTATTACGATTATACGGTTTTAGGATAAAATAATCTAATTGCACAGGCTTCAAAGTTCATTTATATACAGAACATCTCAACATCAACCACACAGTATTTTATTGCATCACAGACAAACACAGCAGCACCACCATGAATCGAGTGACGCCTGCAATAAATCGAGGCTAATTTAAATCCCTTAAACTTATACAGGATACAGTTGTCATGATTTAACCAGTGTTCTGCAAAACAATATAAAACAATTAATACAATTATACAATAACATATTAATAACAATACCACAATGACGTCAAAATAACGACATCTAATATAAGTTAAAACCAAGCAAAAACAACAAATTATAGTATTTTACTGCATATGGAGGATTAAATACAGCAGGCCGTGAATTAAGTGAAGAGTAGTCTACCGCCAAATACACATTTGAAAACAGACGATTCAAAACAATTTGACACAACAGTGAGTCATTATACAGCTGTTAACCCTTTGAGCCCCGGACCTAAAAATATAGTTTGTGCAAATTTTTACCATTAAACAGGTTAGTTTAGTTAACGTGAAATCAATTTATAAGTTTAATTCATTTCCTATGAAGTATAAATAATAAAGGCATCTGTTACTGCATTACTATTTAAGTCTGATCAATTTTAACTACTAATCATATTATAACTTTTATATTATACTAAGATTTTCATTATAATCTATTTATAGCTTACTGATTTTGTTTTCTTCTAATGTAGTCTTATTTGTCCATTTTTTTACGATAGTTGAATAGAATTTATGTGTATGTTTTATATGTTTTAATTAGTCTTTGTTACTTAATGTAAATACAGTGCGTTATTTTTTTCATTTTCCCGTTAATTGCTTTTTCTTTTAAGGTTCCATTAAAAACACTACTTTACACTAAATCATCTTTATTGTACAGGGTCATCATTTGCTTCATCTTCATTACCCCCTGGCCTTAGCTCCATCAGCCACCAACCAAACATCTCAAGAGTAGAAAAACCTAAGTCCAGGTAAAAAGTAAACCAACTTTCCATTTAACGTTTTACAAATTTGCCTTGCACAAGACCAAATGTTTGGTCGGCAAACGTGTGGAAGAAGATCTAGGCGCATCAGAAGCCCTGCGCTCGTTGCGAGATATTTCGTCAAGCAGTGAAGACGAAAACCAACTTAGTGATGACGATTTAAGTGCATCTGACATCTGAAACCCCCCTTGTACATAGACTTCCACAACCCCCACAACCGCTTACTTGGATCCAAGTACTTCCACCCGAGCCAGACAGAAATATTGAAGCTAAGTTCAGCGTAAGAAACCCTGGTATCAAAGACTGTCCTGCCAGAAACTCTAGGCCTGTGAACAATATATTTACCTTTTCTTTACCATCTACCTATGGAAGCTGATAACAAACGAAACTAACTTTTATGCTGCAAAAACTATGAGAGACAAAAGAAATTCTGGTGAACTTAGACGATTTTCTAGGCTGAAAGAATGGGTTAACCTCACAAAATGTGAAATAAAAACCTTTATAGCATTGATACTAAATATGGGACTAGTAAGGCAAAAAAATATAGTAGATTACTGGAGTAACAAAAGTAATAGATACCAACAATTTTTCCCCGAGAACATGACTCTGAGAAAATTTCATGTTAACTCTATGTATAGCTCTATGTTTCATGTAAGCCGCTCCCAAAATGTACAACGTAGTGATCCAAATTTTGATCCATGGAATAGAATTAGGACATTTTATGATTATTTTAATTTAAAACTAAAAAAGCATTTTGTACCTGGGCAAAATCTTGCAATAGACGAGTCCCTCATAGCTATGAAAAATCGTTGTGAATTATAATGTACATGCCGAATAAAAAACATGGCCGGTATGGAATAAAAAAAAATTGAGATGTGTGATAGCAACACAAATTATGTTTTGATTGTGGCATTGTACACTGGAAAAGACTTTTTAACACAAAATCCAGACCCATTCACACAAAAAGTTATGATTGACCAGTTAAATTCTTGTAACCTAAATAAAGGTCATTATGTTTTTACAGATAATTACTACACCAAACTCCCACTGGCCCGTGAATTACTAAGTAAGAAAACATTTTTGACTGGAACAATAAATAAGAATTCTAAAGAATTGTGTAAGAATATCATTGCTGCTCAGTTGGGGGAGCAAGAAAGTATTTACTACAGGCAAGGTGAAATTTTGCTTGTAAAATACAAACAAACAAAAATCTAGGAAACCTGTATAATTATTGACAACTGGCTGTCACGCTGAAAATAAATTAATTACCAGCAAAAGTGAACTGAAAGCAGTAAAACCAGTTTTTATAAAGAAATACAACTTACATATGGGCGCTGTGGACAGCAGTGACAAGAGTATTTATAACCTTTCTTGCGCAAGACAAAGCAAGAAGTATTGGAAAAAGATATTTTTTAATATTCTTGACATCACGATTCTCAATGCCTACATATTGTATTTCCAAAACTCAGACAAGGATATGGCAAGAGATGGTTTTGTAGATTCAGTGGTTCAAGAATTAGTAAGAAAAGAAACCATTCCTGACACTTTGGTTGCAGGTCCACACCAAGTAGGCCCTATTAAAAAACATGCAATTGTTCATTTAGAAGGAAAAAAAGAAAGGGTTTGCATAATTTGCGCAAAAGACCCTCAGTAACTTTAACGACCACGGCAATTTACCCGAAAACGGCCTGTCACTTAGAGGGTTAAAAATGTTTATTCTTGGTCTGATTTTTTGTGTTTTACTTATAAACTAAGTTCTGTGGCTTGATGACGGATATACACGACGTTTTTGTAATTAACTAATTCTGTTCCCAGTACCTGAAAAATAACTTTTATAAGTGTTAAAGAAATTAACTTCATTAAGAAAAACTGTGTACTTCATTTTGTTTACCTTAGAACTATTAAAGTTATGTGTGTCTCATCTGTGGGCCTGGTGACGGGTGACTCCGAATGTGACGTCATTATCAGCACCATAGAATCTTCTCAGCTTTTAGACCCGTACCACAGTTTTACAATTTGGCATGCAGCACTCAACTTGTTAAAATTAGGGGTCACTTGATAGGGGTTTACATTTGAAATTTTTGGGTTGCCCTAAAAATTTCACATTTTTGGGGGACACAAAAAATTTTGAATATCATAAAATGAAACTTCCTTTCTATATTGCACCACTACCCAAAGGATATCTCCTTATATTAACTATAGAAAAAAGTAGAAGGGCGGTTCCTGACTTTATATTCACCCTGTATAGTATTGTAAGGGCCAATCGGAACAATGTACTGACTTCAATAAAAGAATAATTAGGTGTTTGCAACGATTCAACTAAGAAAAGATCCTTGCTTTGTCCCACTGATGATGACGACAAAAACTCTTCATCATCATCCAACCAGGAAGTCACACATAACAGTTTAGTACAACCTCAAAAAACTTTTAAGGTGTTCATATTCGTATGAAGATTTTGAAGAACTGCAGCCAATGTACACTAAAATGAAAAGTATAAAGCAGGGAAAATTGAGACCAAGATTTTGTCTTCCGCCCTATATTTGGGCTGAAAAAATTGCACATCTTATATGGGCAATCTTATCTTATCTTATAAGGGGGAAACTCCCTTCCCCCTTTGCTGTAAAAAACTCACAAACAAACGTCGCGTCGCATTCAAGTGTTGGTGAATATTATATAACAATCAATGCTTACTGCACAGATTCCAAATGTAAAAATTTTGCTAAAGGAATTATAGCACACAAACCCGTATCAGGAGAACCTGTTGAAATGGAATGGAGATGTGTAGATACGCGTTCAATAACGCACTCTACTAAAAAGATATCTTAGAGGTTCGATTAGAACTGAAGTAGGAAAGAAACTTGCCCACTCCTCTTGTAGTGTTCCGTCGTCACGCTGCTGATGAACTAATGGATATTTGTGACCAGCAAGAACCTCCGACTTTGTATCGAGATCATTTACTTCGGAAGGCTAAACAGGAGTTCAAGAATTTACAGTACAATGTAGTTCATGGGAACGATCCTGTTTTGTGCTTAGAAGTAATGAAACATAATCAACCACATAGGGTTCCATTCATGATATTTCTCTTGATAAGTTTTTTTGTTCACCACTATACGCAGATGCAATTACATACATACAAGATTCTGTGTCGATCTAATTATGTTGTCCTCATAATTGATGCTACTGGTTCACTTGTTAGCAAACTATAAGAGATCGTGGTGAATCTCAACACATATTCTTGTATGAAGGAGTTGTACACACTAGAAAACAGCAAATACCTGTTGTTCAAATGTTGTCAGAGAAGCAAGATTGCTAAACGAATGGCAGCGATGCTGTGCTCCTTCTCCTAAAAAAGTTGTGACCGATGATTCAAAGACACTTCAATCGGCTGTATGCAGATCCTTTAGCAGGTGCTATGAAATAAGAGACTACAAGAACAAATGTTTTCAGTATCTTATGAATGAAATAGGAAGTCTACCTGCACGTTATATAAGGATAGATGTTGCACACATGATAAAATCATGCTCTTAATGGAAATTGTGGAAGATTGACCACAAGTGAGTGAAAGATTTCTATTTGCTGTGTCTATTAGTAAAGAGTCAAAGTTGTAAGGATTTCGAAGATATTCTGAAAAATATCAAAAGACAAGGGTATTAATAAAGAAGGAAGGCAATCCCTAAAAATATTGATGGAAAAAATAGAAGGAATCAAGAATATTGACCATATATTAGTGGTTAAAGATGTAAGTCCTAAAGACGAAGAAGCTGTAGATGATGTTGAGACTAATAAAGAAAGTAAAGTGCACTTTCACTGCACTTGGCTGAAAAGTGCAGTAAAAAGGAAATCAATCCTTACTATGCCCCTTCGGTAGCGGAAAAATTCACAATTATTGTCAAAGATGTTGTCCTCTGGTCTGGAGTAATGGGACCTTTATTTAAATCACCGTATCTTACTGCATCTTCAGCCTCAGTGGAAAGTGACTTCTCGGCCCTTAAACAAAGGATTTTAAAAAATGAGCATACACCATTGCTGGTGCATAATTCATTAGATATACACATCCAGTCAATTGCAGGGCATCTAAAAATAGCACATGTATCGTTAAAATCAAATATTTCTGACGAGAAAGAAAACAGAGTGGTAGATGAAAACGAACAAAACATGAAATAAAACATTTTATGCACAAATCCAAAAGAATTGTTGATAAACATAGAGATGCTATGGAACAGCGCCTTGAAGACTTAAACTTCTTTGAGAATTGGCGAAGAAAGATAACGAAAACAGAAAAACCAAAAATATTCCAAATACTTAAACTAGTTTCCAGAAATCACCTTGACAGGAAATAGACTCAAACCTCCCATGGAGAAACTTAAGAAAAACGGTAATAATTGGCAACCTATCCATATTGAACGTAACAAATACATATCAGTGAAAAATAAATGTACGTTTGACTCCTTGACAACTCTTTTGATGAATGCATACATGGAAAATCCAACTTATCGTTCCAAAATTGATAACAGTAATAACCTAACTATGAAAACAGCTTAGCAGTTGTAGGAGCCAATTTTGAAACTTACTAATTAAGAGCCCAAACGGTAAGCAGTTTTTCAAAACATTAAACACCACAATAACAGAAAATAAGCTGAAAACTATATTAACTGAGGAATATGATTTATGGTCAAACCTAACAGATGCAACGAAATCTTTGCTAGGTACAGAATACAATGCAAATGTGCATATACAGTGCTCAAATGAATTCTACACAAGAAACATAGAAGAAAAACACGTAAGTTTAGATAATGATAGCTTCATTATTTGAACGGGTGATTGTTAAAAGGTACCTAAGTCATTTTCTTCACATTTTGATATTATTGCTTTTTTGCCATCTACGAGGGCCTACTAACGATTGAGTGTCAAAAAGTACCTAGTTTAAGCTTTTAGAACACATATTACAGCCATTGCGTTTTATTAGTTAGTGTCAAAAGGTACCTAAGTCAGTGACTTAGGTCAATTTAACACTCAACGGTTGGTAGCACTGCACACCATGTTCACCAGCTGTTTCTGTTTACTTCTTCTTCTTATTGTGTGGTGTGCAATGCTGATTGGCAATACTTAAAGGTTATGCCATTGTAGTGTTTGTAAAGTAATAATACAAAAAGAGTGAGTCTAGCGATATAAAGCGAGAGTCCAATTAAAACAAGAAAGAGGAAGAGAAATCCAGAAGTTTACAAACGTAATGTTATTAAGAAGTTGAAATTACAAGGAAAAGAATACATTGGACATGTAGGAAGACTACACAGATCTAGAAAGACTCAGTCGCCATGCAGGTAAGAAGCTAAAACAATATTGTTGAGCGTATTGAGAACTTTATTGATAATTACCAATAAGTAAAATTCTATCATTAGAATGTACAGTCAATTTATTATCAAATGTTTTCAGCTATTTATGCAACAGCCAAACTTCTACTCTAAAGTTAGGCCGGCTAAACATAAATCCTAATTGCCTCCTGATGTCAATATTAGGCCTACATATTTTTTATTTGGTTTTAGGTGCAAGAGAAACTGCTTTACCAAATTTGACGACATAGATAAGGCTTTAATACAAGACTCATTATATGCTGATCTGCAGTCTAAAGATGAACAAAATTTGTATTTGCAAAGACTGATAGAGGTAACGAATGATAAACAACACCGTATTATTAAGGATGGTGCTTCTCAGAGGGTGAGCTTATTTAAATACCTTGTCCTTGTTCAAGAAAATAAGGTTGAAGTTTCTCGAGAGGCTTTCTTTAAGCACTATGATGTCACAGAAAAGAGAACAAAACGTATTAGAAAGTTACTTCTCGAAGGAAAATCACCAACCGACAAGCGCAGCAGACATCCTTGCTCAAGGAAAATTGGCCCAAACAAACTTTTTTAACTTACACGAGCATATAAGCTCATTTCCAGTGTATAAAACACACTACACATCTGAAAAAACTTCAAGTACTTGTCATCTGAACTATCCGTGCAAAAAATTTATGATTTGTATAAGGTGAAATAACCCAACACAAATACCAAGTATGAGTTTTTTAATAAGTATTTTAAGGAAAATTTTGATCTTAAGTTTGGAAAACCTCAAATCGACACTTGCGGCGTTTGTGAGGAAAGAAAGTGAAAATACGTAGTACTCACTTGAATGATACAGCTAAAAAGCTGTTAATGGTTCACATGAGGCGAGCTAAAAAAATTCACATCTGCTCTTAATAAAACTACTAAAAACAGCAAGGCAAGTGAAAATATATTAGGCCTTGTATTTGACTATATGCAGAATGTTAATTTGCCGCTGATTCATATTCAAAAACTATATCTACGCCAACTAACGGAGAATGTTTTTTGTATTTTTAACACTAAAACAGATCTAGCACATTACTACATCTACCATGAGGGCCAGGCTCACAAGGGACCCGATGAAGTTGCGTCATTTCTCAATGATTACATTAAAAACCTTGTATCAAAGACAGTAAAGTTGACGAGTTGCATCTTTTCTCGGATAGATAGATTTTTGAATTTATACTTTTAAAACACGCCCAAGATTCCATTCTAGTCGACTGCAAAGTTTCATAAACTTTTATCGAGCCGTTTTCGAGAAAATTCATGTTTTACCAAACCGATATGCACTTTTGAGAAGGGTCCCCCCTTTGGTGTCAAAATCGAAAATTTTCAAAGTCCCGTAACTTTTTTATTTTAAATCTTAAAAATCAAACTCCTACTTTAAAATGTAGGTAACACGGTCTATTTTATTTTATCATTCGACAACTTTCTTCTAAAACTTCGTTTTATACCTTTTTTTCACATCCGAAGCAAACCGATATGCACCTCCGGAAATTTTTCTAAGTCCCGATTTCGCTTTGACCGGCCGTATCTCGGTAAATAACTTTTTTACGGCCAAACTCCAAGAGGCCGAATATGCTCAACTAATGCCCGCACACACCCCACATTGGTCATTTCATCGGTAATAATTTATTTTACAAACTCGGACTCTGAAATTTGTCCAAGTCCCGAAAATTTTCTAAGTCCCGACTTTTTTAAATAACAAGAAAAGCACCATACAAATTGCTGATTTCCTTTAAATTTTATAATGCAACACAGGGTAATAGTATTTGCTATAATCACTACTATTTTTACAATAAAATAACAAAAATTATGTTACACCAAAATTACAAAAACATCTGTCGGTCATCTTTGGCCGACGAGATGCTAAAGAAATACTCTATCTTTCGAGCCATATAACAGCACTTTATTGTAGCGTATCTGAACTGAAACAGTGTTCTGTAAATAGCCAATGTCATTCTAGGTCACGTAGTTTTGATAATTTCCGCTAGAGTGTAGTGCATTATACAGGACGGGCATAATGGTTGTCTGTTGCGTAGCAACGCTGTCGGTCAGGTATGGCCGACAGTTATCTGTACAAACATCATAGGCGTCGGTCAACTCTGACCGACTTGACATTTAAAGTGTTAAACAAGATGATAAAAATTTACACCATATATATAATGATCATGTAAATATAGACATGACATTTGAACAGTTCAAAGAAATGTGTATCAAAGTATGGAATCGAGGAAAAAATAAATTTGTAGTAATTGACAAGGATAGAAGTTTAAATAATGGACGATATCGTTCGGGTTTTGACATTTTTATAACAGGATTTTAATAAAAGCTTCAAACTAGCTACAATTCCATTATTGTAGTCACATGTTTTGTTGAGTTAACATCATGGAGAAATTTGGTGATTCTTGGTTTCAAAACAAAACAAAAGACGATGTGGTTAAGGAAATACATAAATTAAGAAAAAATATAAAAAATAAACATAGATCGATTGAACAAGAACAATTTGACACGGAAGAATTGTGGGAAAAACAATTGAAACCTGTATCAGAACCATTAAAACAACTAATAAAAGAAGAAGAACAACAACAACAACAACAAGAAGAAGAGGATAATACTAAAAGAATTGAACGGAAACGAAAATTATTTAAATCCGAAATTGAATCTGATTCAGTTCCTGTAAAAGTACGAGTTGTAAATCCTCCTCAAGGTTTAAAAAGAAAACAAAAAATTAATTTACCAACAAAACATGATTTTGAAAGTGATTATGAATACGATGATGGTACTTTAGACATTCCAAAATCTAAAAAAGGAGCAATTCAAATTCCGGATGATGATGATAACAGTGATATGGAAAACAGTTGGAATGGATGAAGAGGAAGAAATGGAAACAACAACATCAACAACAACAACTGCTGTTACTCCAGCAAGATCAGACATTTTTGAAAAAATATATCAAACCCGGCCTACGGGTGAGGAATTATTAAAAACACCCGAAGGAAAACAACTTGCTAAATATTATATTGAAAAAACTTTTACAGGTAAAATAGCTAAAGAATATTTTTCTAAATTAATAACAGGCACTAAAAATATTGATCATAATTACGGGTTACATGTTGAGGGTGATACTTGGAAAATCGGTGATAAACTTGTAGATATCGACGGTGATGATTTAATTATTGATGGAATACGATATGAAGGAACACGAGGACTTTATGAATTAATATTTATGAACAATCCTAATGCATATATTTATTCTGAAGATGATTTAGAAAACTATTATTTAATTATATTGCAAACCAATGTACATAAATCTAATTATTCGTCTTCAGGAAAAATAAGATCAAATAGAGGCATCAAGTATAAAAATATTATTTCTCGAATATTAAAGAGAAGAAAACCGAAATCAATGAAGACCACTAATACCGATGAAAGTCGCTATCAACAGCAACAACAAGCGGCCTCAGGTAGTGGAATAGTATTGACTAATTTTTCTTCTTTAGAAAAAACAAAATCACAGTCAAACAAAGATAATAATTTTCCAATACTTAAGAAAAGAAAAGCAAATTCTGCGATGATAATGAACACTTATACAGATGAAATTAATCACAAGGAAACGGCAGCAGACAGTGGAATAATATTATCTAATTTAAAACCAGATGTAATTTACTATGATGATCCTAACGAACTGGTCGATAGGTTGAGAATGTTATTGGCTTCTCAAAAGGCGGGGAATACAGCACATTCAAATGAAATAAATTCAATATTATTAGAGTTGTATGAATTAAGAGATAAATTATTTTAATAAATAATGATTACAATACTTGAATTTTTCATTTTTATTTCAACCTTTGTATCTGATAGTAGAGATGAGTGTTGATAAGTTTGGTCACTTTTCGAATGGTAATGGTAGTAGTTCTAGTAGTAATCTGAGAGGACCTAAGGGTGATGGATTCCATATCGACGGTGATGGAAACTATGATGTATTAAATAAGAGAATTTGTAATCTAGGTGATGCGGCAAAACCTAATGATGCAATAAATTTTAGTATTTTCAGCGATGCTATTCAAAATTGTCTTACAATAATAAATGATAAAGTTGAAGAATTAAAAACTGATTTTCGAGGAAAGGTTAGCGATTTAATTAAACATCTTGAAACTAAATTGAAAAATGAAATAAAAAATGGAGAGCAATCGATTTTCAATATACAAAATTATTACATTGAGCTGGTTAAAAAAAGAAGGATCGTCAATGTTAGTGCCAGTATTAATGATAACGATGTTGTGATAAGACAAGAACTAAACTCAACTAGAGAAAAATTAGAGCAAACCGCTAGTGAAATAAAAATAAACACTTTAGATTTAAAAAACTATTTTGAAAATTTTATTAAAAACGATTTTATAGCTTTAAAAAATGATTATTATAATTTTTAAATCACATGTTCGTGATACGATTCAAGAAATATTAGAAGAACTGGAAGACAACGATAAATAAGTTTAGTACAATTATATATATTATGGCTAGGAAAAAAAAACGGTTGTGCTAGTAGTTATCAAGGCTCGGGACTGATAACATCACTTGCCAATGCAGCAGGTTCAGTTTTAAATAAAGCAATCGATATTTTACCGGCGGAAATACACTTACCAAATTACCAATTTTGTGGTCCAGGAACTAATTTGAATAAGAGACTTGCATTAGGTCAAAAAGGAATTAATAAACTTGATTCATTGTGCCGTGAACACGATATAGCGTATGCAAAGTATAGTGACAATAAACATAGATCTATTGCGGATCGTATATTAGCTGAAGGCGCTTGGGAAAGAGTTAAAGCATCTGATTCAAGTTTAGGTGAAAAAGCAGCCGCATGGACAGTTACTAATATCATGAAAGCAAAAACCAAACTAGGAGGAGGAAGAAGAGGAGGTGGAAAAAAGAAAAAGTCAAATAATTGTTCTAAATGTAAGAAAAAAATAAAAAGGAAAGTTAATAAAAAGAAAACGGTTAAAAAAGGCAAAGGTCTATGTTTAAGACCGTATAAAGGTTCTGGTCATTCAAAAAAAAAATCACAATGTACTCGTCAAAAATAATCGATCGTTTAGGTAATAGACCATTAACGAATAAAGATATAATAAAATGTGCAAAAAAAAACTTAAACTACCACATTTCAGAGGAGTTTTTATGCGCGATTTATTACCAATCACAATACGCAATAAAGAATCCTCAATTATAAATTTAAACAGTTATGCAGGACAAGGTACACACTGGGTATGTTTTCACAAAATAGGTTTAAATGTTGAATATTTCGATAGTTTCGGGAATTTACGTCCACCAATTGAAATTCAAAAATATTTAAAAAGTGTTGACGGTAACAAAGTGAATATAAAATATAATTATTTTCCTAGACAACGAGCCGGCACAGTGAATTGTGGTCATTTGTGTTTAGACTTTCTAGCCGTGCGAAGATGATTTGTGTTACTGGAAAATATTCAAATTTAAAATGTTCTCTTTTTCCACCACTGGATTTGAGTTCGTCCGATGAATGGGAAATGGGATTTTTAGATTTAATGACATATAATTCAATTCCAAATATTGAAGAAGATATAAATAATAAAATCAAGATTGGTACAGACGTGCTGAGTTTACCAACTGGTGCATACGAGATAGAAGATATTAAGAAGTATATTACAAAAGATTTAGAAGAAAAAAAATCTTCTACCACTTTTAATCTTGTTGCGAATAATAACACACTTAATTGTGAAATATTATGTAATCAAGTTGTAGACTTTACAGTTCCAAATTCTATAGCGAATCTATTAGGATTTACAAATAGTCAAAAATTAGAAGCAAATAAATGGCATATATCACCTAATCAGGTCGCCATTAATAAAGTGGATATCATTCGAATCACTTGTAATATTGTTAAAGGATCTTATAGAAACGGAATAGAAGGCCATGTGCTTCATGAGTTTTATCCTGCTGTAGCACCCGGTTATAAAAATTGTTGAAAAACCAAATATTGTTAAATACTTACCAATTACAAAACAATCAACATTAGATGAATTTTATATAACATTAGAGGATCAAGAAGGTAATTTAGTGAATTTTAGAAACGAAGAAATTAATTTAAGAGTTGGTATAAGAAAAAAATAATGGGTATTGTATTTCCGATCAGAGAAAATAATAATAACAGTATTATAACTGGCGTTTCTAGTATAAGAAATAATAAATTTAAAAAAGATATTAGTCATGTTCAATCTTTGAAACCGTTAACATTGAAAAATTTAATTTTTCTACAAAATCTTCCGGAATTTAAACGAATTAAAAATGAGTAATATATTAAACGTTAATGAAAATATAGAAATTGATGAATCGCTTATAGAATGGGAATGGCATTCTCACAATCCATACACATCTAATTCTTTTAAAAATAGCGATGAAATTCGTATTCCTGTTCATCAACAAGATGCATATACGTGTCCTAATAAAAGTTTTTTACTAATTGAAGGGAAAATTATTAAATCTGCTGATTTAAAAGATGATACTACTTCAAGTCTAGTTAATAACTGTATGGCTTTCTTATTTGATGAAATTAGATATGAAATTTGTGGAACGGAAATTGATCGTGTAAAAAATGTTGGTATAACTAGTACTATGAAAAATATACTTACACTGAAACCGGGAGATGAAAACTGGATTAAAAATGCAGGCTGGAATCTACATCGATGGACGTTCTTGCAGATAAAACTAATTTTTCATTTTGTGTACCGCTCCAATTATTATTGGGTTTTGCAGAAGATTATAAAAAAATACTTTTGAATGTAAAACAAGAATTAGTGCTGATACGCGCTTCAACTGATAAGAAATGCAATTTTTCAAGCTACACCAAGTCTTCACGAGTGTTCATTTCAAATAAATAAAATTGTTTGGAAAGTTCCTTATGTTCGTGTTGATGATAATATAAGATTGTCATTACTAAAAATTACTGACTCTGATCAGCCAATAACAATGGCGTTTAGAAGATGGCAAATACATGAATATCCTTCACTTCCTGTTTCTAAAGCTCAGACTTGGACTGTTAAAACTACATCTTTGGTGGAAAAACCTCGATATGTAATAATAGGCTTTCAAACAAGTAGAAAAGATAAAAATGATAAAAAATTCATCATATTTTTATTTTTGTAATTTGTAAAATGTAAAACTTTATTTGAATAGCAAGTATTATCCTTATGATAATTTCAATGGATGCAAAGCACTGATGTATGAATTGTATTCAAGATTTCAGTCTTCATATTATGTAGGAAGTGATAACCAACCTTGTCTGAGTAAAAATGAATTTCTACAAAAATTTCCACTTTTTGTTATTGATTGTTCAAAGCAATTAGTTGATACAATAAAAACTGGAGCATTGGATATAAGAGTTGAATTACAAGCGAACGAAGACTTTCCAACTGGAACTGCAGTTTATTTTTTAATTATAAATGATGCAATTGTACAATACACACCATTATCAGGAATTGTAAAAAAGATTATGTAAAAATAAATGATTTTTTTTTTTTAAATAAATATTTGATGTTGTTATTTTTTTCCATTGGGTTGCAAATAAAAACAATAGTAAATGGTTACATAGAAATAATTTATTTAATAAAAACATAACTTGATAAGGTTAGTACATTATACATAATATATATACACATACAGATATGATGTTGTTATTTTACCCTTGGAATACAAATAAAAAACAATAATAAATGGTTACATAACACGATAAGGTTAGTACATTATACATAATATATATATATACATACAATAATGAACAAGAAAACAATTGTTAACAACTTTTTTTTAACTTTAATAATTTATGGCCATACGCTAATGTGTGAATACAGTCGTCTGATATAAATCTTTTGTCATCATTTCCATTTAACGCTATTTTGTTTATTGTAATTGTTCTTAAAATATTTTTTCTTGATTGAAATATTCTAATTTTTTTTTCTTAAATTACAAGACATAAATAAACAATTTTTGTAGTCGTAGAAATTAATATGTTTTTTTACTACTGATTTAGTTACACCTTTCGCTTTTTTTAAATTCAATTTTTTACAATTTTCTAAATAATTATCGTTCATCGTTCTATACGTGTACAATTTGCTTCTTAATCCTACGAATTCAACTATTGGAACACTCATGCACTCGTCTTTAAAACAACCTAATTTTTTCTTGTTGTGTTCAAAAAAACATTTATGTTCTTTTGGATAGTCTGACATATCAAAATAATTTTTCATTTCTAAATTAGTCAAATCTTCATAAAAATCAGTAGTAAAAATTTCGTAAAAAAAAGAATCAGTATCTATATAGAGTAAATTAATTCTATTAGGATAAAAAGGTTTCATTATATTATAATGAAAATTATACATGTGATATTTGCTTAACTCTAACACAGTGAAACCTATATACATGAAGAGTCCAAAGCAAAAAGGATGATAGTCCATTTTTTTCAATTTTTCGTTTTCATTGGTAACACTGAGTTTATGTTGAGCAGAAGTTGTAGGTGTTGTGCTTTTAACAAGAAGACTGATAGTCCACAAGATACAGACAGTTTTAGATTTGTAGTACTTTACAAAAAGGGTGGTAGTCACTTGCCTTTGATACAAGAAAGATGATAGTCAACAATGCAATATATTTATGTTTTTTACACATGTGACTGTTGTGCCTGCAACATAACCTCACTTTGCCCTCTTGTGTTGGTTAAATGAATACAGTTTATATTAGTATTCATTTAACTGTATGAATACTATTACAGTTAAATGAATACATATTGCATTATATCTTTAAGTGTCATAATGAGTGATAGTGATGAACTTCAAATTAATGACAGTGAATTCAACATTGAAAGGAAAACAAAAAGAGGAAATGTTATGGAAAGATGGAAGATGTGATGAAGAAAATGAGGTTAGTCAGTCATGAGATTGGTAATGATTGTAGATGTAAACGCCTTAAATGTTTTGAGAGAATTGATGAAAACCAAAGAAAGATCGTAATAACAGATTTTAATAACTTAGAATCTCACAATGAGCAATCGCTTTATTTGGCAGGCCTTATTTCCTTGCATGAAATAAAACGGCGGCGATCTAGGAAGCCAGAAATTGATGCTAAATTCAATGACAAAAGCTATACTTACAAGGTAAGAATCAGAGAAGGGGATAGAATAAATGATATACCAATTTGCTTCAAAGCAATGTGTTCAATGCACGGAATCAGTGGAAAGAGATTGCAAAACATCCAAAAGGCGCTTAAGGACACTGGCAAAGCTCCCACTGACAACAGAGGTAAATATGACCACAAACATTGCAGAACTTCTGAAGATACAAAACAGAGTGTAATAGACCATATTAAGTCTTTTAAAAGTCGGTCTAGCCACTACAGCCTTTCTAAATCAAAAAAGGTTTACCTACCTGATACATTGAATATCAAAAAATGCATGCCATGTATAAAGAGCTTAGGCCTAATGATAAAAGTGTTTCATATGAATATTATAGAATAATATTTGAAGCCAACTTTAACATTTTATTCGGGTTTCCAAGGAGTGACACTTGCTCAACCTGCGACAAGTATCAGGCTGAGTTAAAAGTTTTAAATATGGAACTACAAAATACGCCTAACGTAAGTGTTGAAAATACTGCAACACACGAAAAGTTAAGGAAACTAAAAATAGAACACGAGCTACATTTGAGAAAAGCTGATATGTTTTACAACAAAAAAAGAAAAGCCAAAAAATAGCCATGCACAGTGTAGAAGAGGAATGCATTGCCATGGATTTTCAGAAAAACCTTTCTCTACCCAAATCTCAGCACAAATGACGTTTATTACCGTCGTCAGTTATCATTCTATCTATTTAATATTCACAGCCTATCTTCAGGTGGTGCTGTATTTTTATTCTTATCCACAGACTGAAGGGAAGAAAGGGGCAGATGAAGTAATTTCCATGCTTAATCACTACATTTTTACAAAACTTGATCCAAAAGTGAAGCATTTACACATTTTTTGTGATTCGTGTTCTGGACAGAACAAAAATTACACGCTCATTCGGTTCTGTCACTATGTCGTCAATGTATTGCAAAAATTAGACACTATTAAAGTAGTGTTTCCAATAAGGGGACATTCCTTCTTAGAATGTGACCGGAACATGGGACTAATAAATCAAAAATATGCCGCTGAGTTGCCAGAAGATTGGGTGGAGCTAATAAGGAATTGCCGCGTGTAAAAACCTTCCCCTTTCGAGGTTGTCGAGGCAGATTTACCTCTTTTTCGCAAATGGACTGAGTTTTTTTCAAAGTTTTATACTAATAAGTGCCCCTTTGCTACACGACCTATTAGGGAAATCCGTTATCTCAAACAACACTCAAGACTTGTGGAACACAGAGCCTCCTATACTGGATATTGGCAGCTTTCTCCATTGATATCAAAACAAAATTTGAGAATGTTAAACCTTGAAGTTCACCACTATGATGATGGCTCGTTTGATCTTCCACCCCAAAGTCGCTCTGGTAAGTTAGATTTTACTTTAAATTATGCTAATAATATAGGAATACGGTAGATAGTATTCACTCTGTTGCTATACAAAATCTTTTCATTGAATAATCTTGATTATCAGAAGTACAATAATATGAACTTTATGGAAAACTATTTTTTCAGATCTTGTTCCTGTGCCAAAGCCTAAATACGATGATCTTCAGCATTTGAAACAGTTTTGTGGACCCAAAGCAAGGGAATTCTATGGTAGACTTCCACAAGAACATTAAGTACTGTGGGACATTGTTCTAATTAAAAAGAAACAAGATTTACGTATTAGTTAAGTGACTGAGTAAAGGACATTCATCTTTTTTGCTGTGTTTTTATTGTAATTTCCTTCTTTTTTTAGCTCTGTATATTTGTTTCTAATGAATATAGAATTTTAATTCATAAAATTCAACAACAAATTAAATGCCCTTCAAATAAAAATGACTAATTTAAACATTGTTCAATATATAAGATGGTGAGGTGAAAGTAAAAGTCAAAATTCTCTGTTCTGAAAAATCGTCATAATGTGACTATCATCCTTTTTGCTTTGTGCTCTTCAAATGGGTTTATTAAACAATACAGTATCTTTAGCACATTCTACAGCACTTAAATTTTCAGAATAGATTATTCGGTTCTTAAAACTCGGTTTGGATATCAGTTTTGTTAGTCTTTTTTCGTTATTCACTAATTCTAGATTTAATCTATCACGTACATTTTCAATAGATTTTCCAAACATAGCGTTATTGAGTAATTTATAAAAGTCTTTTTCAAATTCATTTTTACTCTGTTTTCTTTTGTCAGTATTAAACATTATGTATGGTTTTAACCATTCACTTTGATTGAATTTTAAAACTCTGTATATTCGTTTTAATACTAATCCGTTTTCTATTGCTTGTTTCAAATTAATATAATGGCAAACATAGTAATCTTTATCTAAAAGCGTTGACAATAATTTAGGTTGTTTAGATTTTAGAGGAGGTTTTTTTTTCTGGTAAACACGGTAAATCATTATGTTCTTCGTGCAAATAAGAAGGGTAACCGATACTGCACTCAACAATATAACCTACTGGGCTATCGTCTGAAACTGATTGCACATCAAATTGAATGATCTCTTCCGTTGTTAACCACTGAAATCCGTCTTTTGGAATATGTCTAATCATAGCCCAACCATATAAGTTATTTGCATCAATGTATGTTAAATAACTAGAAGGTGTATTAACATCATAGAGAATATCATTTAAATATTTGTTATTTGCTTTAGCATATCTTTTCATAAAACTCGTTATTCCACCTCGTATACCTTTCTCAATAAACATATACATATCATAAGTAGGAAGCAATTGTAATTCAACTTTTGTAAATTTTAACATTGCGTCGAATGTTAAACTGGGAAGCGTTAAGTAATTAGCAGGATCTAAATCGTAATTATTACAGCATATGGTTCTAAAATTTTCAAAAACATCTGCTAATAAAAGTACATCTGTACATAAATATATATCTGAATAGTCGCCTAATGTTGTACAATTAAATTTTGACCAAACTTCTTTGGCATGATCAAACTCTTCATCTGAAATATGTTCTTCTGTTATTTTATTGAAAAAACATTCTTTTGGTGGCAATTGTGTTTCTTCTAATTTAGTCCATGAATCAGTGTAATCATAAGGATATACCCCTTTTCTAGTAACAAGAGGCATATCATCATGATTAAAAAAACAATTGAGTATGGTAAAAGTGATCTTTAGGTAAATTATTTGCTAATTGTGATAAACTGGTATTTAAAAATCGAAAACTATCTAAAAAACGTAATTTAATTTTACCAATAGTTGATTTGGAAAAAGTAACATATTTTTCAGAAGAATTTGGAATAACACTAATTTTTTGTCGATCACAACCTAATTGCTTTACAATAAAATGTGTATCGTAATTGGAACTTCCATGTAAAAATACAGGTAAAAAAGTTTGACTTTTTCTTTTCAGATTACATTTACTACAAACAATGTTTCTAAAACGACCAGTAAAATGACAGTGGTCTCTAACAGGTTTTATCTAACATTGAAAATTCTAAATTACATAATTCACAGTGAGTAATTGATTGAATTCGATTGAGTTCATCAATTGTAAGCGATATCATTGGATTATTAACATCAATTAAATCAGCAATTAGGTTTGCAATTGATATGAGATAATCCATAAATTTTAAAGCAGCGTCTGGTCCTCTATAAAGATAAGGATCATTTGGCAACTGAGACGATATCGGTTCTGGTAAATCTTTGTCTACAACTAAATAGACACAAAAACTCATAGGTTCATGAATTTCATTGACTAATGTATATTGCGACTGTTGTTCATTAACTTTTTTTAAAATACATTCAAAGTCGCAATATGCAACAACAGGAACTTTGTATTTAAAGTGAAAATTTTGAAATTTTAAAATTGAAGGATTATCTTCATTGTCAACAAAAGGCATTTTTGCATTTAACGGTTTATTAATTTTACAATCTTTTATATGAACTTTTAATCTGTTAACCTTATCATTTCCACAATAATGGGTAAAACAACGTTTACAGAATACCATTTTTTTGTCGATTTAGAAATTTGCGATCGAACTAATCTTGAAAAATCTTTAATATAACAGTAATGGTTATTCCCCTGATTATTTGATATCAACAACAAATCGAAATGATTTTCAGACTCCGTTTCACAAACTTTAAGCGGATAAATTTCTAAATTGTTATTAATACCGTAAACATTTATACTAATTCCTATGTTATTCTTCTCAAACTTTTTAATCTGTCTCAAAGGACATGGAAAATCTAAATCATTAAAATTAAATTTATTAATAATAGATGTGTACCTTTCATCAATGCGGTCTTTATGGTCACCTTGTATGTACCGAGCTAAAATTGACCATTGAAAACATTTGTTGTCATTAATATTTTTCGGATTAATAATACGAGTAGCTTTTTTGTCTTTAATAGTTTTTGGAAGAACAATATACGAAGAGCCTCCTAACGGTCTGTATCTACTAAACCGCAAGAGAATTCCGTCTACTGATCTAAGTGTCCATCCATTACCTTTACCTAAGTATTCGCTTTCCTCATTACAAATTTTGGAAATCATATTGCGTAGTATATTGTTTAGAGAGTCACTTTGAAACACTGTAAAATTTGATGTTTTAAAAGGGGTTTCTTGAATTTCGCCTGTAAACGGTTTAACATAAGTACATTCAACTAGAATATTAAATTTTAAAGCTCCAAATTCATTTAACAAATTTTCAATAACTTTTTTCATTTCATCTTTTGAAACTTGTAATATTATACAAATATCTTTTATATTAGAATCATCATTTTTTAAATAATAGGTTTTTAATATTCCTTTAAACGCGTTTTTAAGTTCTACAAATTTATTGTTAGTACAAACTAAATCTAATCAATCTTTTTTTAGTTTTAAATTTGGAAAATTTAACGTATCGTTATTGTCAGTAGTAAACAATTCTGATGACGATGATGATGATGATGAAAACGAATTCTCCTCCTCCTCCTCTTGATCTACTTCCATTTCATAGTCACTGTCTATTTCCATAGCTTGACTAAAAGATGAATCCATTATCTATCTGTAAAACAATTTGATAAACTAATTTAGTCCTGTTGAGCCAAATCCTTTAGCTCCTCTAACTGTGCAATTTAATTTGTCAATTGTAATTTCCTCAACTTCGGGATAGAATATGCGTTCACATATTAATTGTGCAATTCTGTCCCCAATATTTACTTTAAACTCGGTACTCGATAAATTAAACAATAATACACCAATATTTCCTCTATAATCTTTATCAATAACTCCGGCTCCTACGTGAATCCCATATTTTAATGATAACCCTGATCTGGGCGCTATCCGTCCATAGCAACCGTCTGGTAACACCACGGCTATGTTAGTGTTTATTAATTCACGTTCCCACGCTTTAATAACTACAGTTTCACCACTTCTTAAATCAAAGCCGGCAGCACAAGACGAATAACGTTCAGGTGGAAATCCGTTTTCTGACAGCCGTGTAAATTTTAAGTTTGTATTTTCTGAAAAAAATAAAACTAACTATATTATTTAATTAAACCCACTTACTACTTACACTATGCCTTATCTTTTTTATCATAAGTGACAGTTTCTTGTTTTACGTTTTCAAGTCTTAACATATTTTGTCCTACTGTTGTTAATACATTATTAATTGTATCAAAAATATTCTTATCTTCTACATTTTGTTTAATATCTAACAAGAAATAACCTTTTCTGGAAACTTTTTGCCAGTAAAACTTTTCGTTTTTTCATTTTTTTAGATCTCGAACATCAGTTATTTCAATCTTGATTAAATGTGTTCCTGACTCGCCAGGTGTGGAAATTTTCTTTTTCTTATCCCCACATTGGTATTGTAAATGTTGAGAAATGAACAACGATCTACTTTTCTTTTGATTAAATAATTTGACAAATTTATCACCTTCATCATCATCATAATCAGCATTGTTATCACAATCAGTATCAGATGATAATGATGATGACGATGCTTCATTTTTAGATCTTTTAATTCCTTTTTTGATTTGTTTTTAGCAGAAGTTTTTTTCTCATAACCTGTTTCAAGTGAAATTAATTTATTTCTTCCAATATCTTGAATTTTTTAAATAATATTTAATGGAAATGAAAGATTTATATTTTTTTCAACAACACCGGAAAAGATTGATAACAATTCATCACAAGGCTGATCTTGTAACATGTAATACAATTGTTTGTCTTGTGAAAGATCACCAGACATCATATAATGTTTAGAAAGCACATCGCACAAATTTTGAAAAATAAAAAGTAGTTGTACAGCAACGGGATTCATGTAAACCTCCTTTGATCTTTGAAGTTCTGCAACTAACTGTTGCCATGTGTCCAAATTTCTAAATCCTATCATCCAAAGATTTTCTATTATTTGCATTAAAGTTAGAAACCTTATGTGTGATGTTGACCTACCAGTATTTGATGTAGTAGGAGTCTGTCCTTGTTGCTGCTGTTGTTGTTGTTGAGGTTGTTGCGGTTGTTGGTGCGGCTGCTGCTGCAGCCGCTGTTGATGATGTTGATAATGTTTGTTGATAAAAGTAGTAGTTGGCAGTTTAGGTAATTTTTTAGAAGAAGCGGCTGATGATGGTTCTTCTTCAACTCGCAGAGTCAAGTCAATTGTTTCCGAGTTCATTTCTAAAATATAAAATACAAAATAATTAATAAACAGTATAATCAGTACAATTGAAATTAATTTCAACAGTAATAATTGTTACCTTGATGATTTAATATCATCAACAAATCAAAATGATTTTCATTTTCCAATTAACAAACTTTAAGTGGATAAATATCTAAATTGTTAATTATCGAACTAAAATTAACCATTAGAAACATTTATTTTCGTTAAAATAAAAGCTTTCTTTATCGTTAATATATTTTTGGAAAAACAATATAGGCCTAGGAAAAAAGCCTCCTAACAAAAAATGAAATTAAATTGAAACAAATACACACCTGTATGTTGGAGTGTCTTGGTGAACATTCAGAGACCACTGTTGACTGAAAGTTTCTCCTCGGCTTATAAAGGAAGCTTCAAGGCTGACGCGTACTTACTCTACACAGTTTGTAATAATATTTCAAATCAATTCCTTTTCAAACAACAATCACCAATATGCGGTATAACACAACTTATAAATTTATTATTAAAATAACAGATTAATAATTATTTGGTTAAAAAATGCTTTGTTCTGAGGTATGTACTTATATATTAAAATATATTGACAATATAAAATTATTTCGTATAAATGTCACTGCATTTAAATTTCAATTTGTTTAATACTTAATGTTAACACATTTGGTTACAGAATATTTTGAATCTCCAATAAAAATTATATATCGTTGTCTGCACATTTAACACTATCAAACGGTAAGTAAATAAAAATCTTACATTTAATTTCAACAGTCAAATCAACTATTATATATATAATAAAATCGTAATAGAAACTGTTATTAGTTTCTACATTGTCAAATAGTCAAATCATAATTTTGATATCAGTTGATGAAGCTAGTATTTGATGCAACAAAGTTACGAGGCTATGACTTTCACTTGTCCTAGCACGTGGAATAATTATACGCGCTATATCCTGGTCACATCAATACGCTCTTGCAAGTGGAATTAATTAAACAAGTTCTGTAAACAACTACCTTCCAAAGAACACTTATACTATAACGCGTTTCTGATCTTCTAATATCAATAGTATCACTACTCCACTGTAAAATTTTCTTCAGTTTATACACATCACAAGTAAACTACGTATAGTCATGTGTTGTTCTTTTAACAATTGTATCATGAAACAAATCATGTAGTGTAATATTTTAAATAAAAACCTTTCCAAAAACATTGACAACTATGAGGAATAATACATCCTATACAATTGTTACTTTTTTGTACTAAAACAAGTGATTCATCACTAATTTGTTGAAACTGAATGTCATACTGAGGCAAATATTTGTGTATTGAAATATAATTAAAATTATGAATATTACTGTAATACTGTTTAATTGGTAATATAAAATTAATTTAACTAGATTTCGCTCCGTTACAATTGAAGTCCGACACAAACTTTATACTAATACATCTGTTAATAGACTGTTTTGAATATGCAAAAAAAAATTACATACCGTTGCCTACACTTCTTAACCCTTACCGCGCGATGCACTCAAACGCTGAGTGAGGTTCACATGTTACTGAAACGCTGTGAACTCAGATGCTGATGGCATTCAGTTTTATTGGCTACAAATGACGTGTTGTTTACAACAAACGTGCTAGAACGAAGGGGAAGGTTGATTTATGGCCTGGGCAACCCAACACGTGGACACGGACCGTTCCTTGTCGACAGACAAAATATTATTTATTGTTTTTGTGTCTGGAGCTTCACGGCGACACTCCAGGCAGCGCGGTTGACTCAGGGTCTGCGTGCGTGTACTGCCAGCCGTCACTCACTTGTATCTCGCTTTCAACTACGGATCGTTGCTTACTCGTTTTCTATTTTTATTCAGTTACAATATTATTTTAGTGTACAAAGACATTTTTATAGTAGTGTTTATTTGTAGTGTGATGTAGTTTTTTGTGTTATAATAATGGTTATTTAGTATCAGTTAGTTTTTTATTAGTATTAGTGTTTCTTTTGTGAAAATATGGCGAATCCAGACGATCCGGAGTTTGATAGTTTTGTTGAGGGGATAATGGACACATCCTTTTCGAGTGCTTTTTATCCAAATGAACCAGAAGATTTCGATATGGACGATGTGATTTTGCACAATATAACTAACAGTGACACAGACAGTGAAAGTGGTGTTCCAAATGACAAGTGGCGGCATGGAGTGCGTGGCTGCTGTTGCAGTTTGTCGACGATCGATACCTACGCGTGGCGTACGGTATGTAAAATTTTTAGGTGACGGCGACTCTAAAGGCCGTTTCACACCGCGGTCACACTATGTCACGTTACGTCACGTGACAGATTTTTCAAAAGATCTGTTTCCATTGTTGTAAATGGTGTAATTCACACTGACCTCGCAGAACCTCACAGACACCACAGACGTCGACAGACGAATCTGCGGAATCGCTCCGAGAGCGATCTTTTAAAACATCTGTTGACGTCTGTGGCCTCGCGCATGCGCACTGGTTCGCTGCCCCGCCGCGCTCATGACCAGACCTGTCGCTCAGTTCCACATTACAGGAAGTTGGATTGCTATTTTTGTTATTTACTATGGAACAGTTAATTGAAGCCGTCAGAACGCATCCACTGCTGTGGAATACAGATTTGGAAGAGTATAGAGACAGTAATTTAAAGGACACAGCATGGGGTGAAATAGCAGAGCAACTGGAACAAAATAGTAAGTAACTTAGTTCTTAATTGTACTTGTTCAAGCTTAAAAACTTTCAAAATAACCCTTCATAATTGAGTATAGTTTAATAATATTGACAACATAAATGTTTAGTGGTAATATCTATTTCACTGGTTTTAATATTAGCATACATTTTTATTATTTATACTCTTTAATGAACATCCCAAATTAAATTTGGTACAAAATCTCGTAAGGATAAAAAAACACGACTTACAAAAAGAAAAACACATGCATGTTAACCCTAGAAGTGGCGCGCGCCGTATATACGGCGCATTAGGCCGTCGTCAGACGCCAATGCCGTATATACGGCGCATTAACATGCTTTCATATTACGTAACGTTTGAAGTCGTAAATATTATCCGATCGTGATAAAACTTATATGGTTGCACAGAGGAAGAACCAAACTTCTCTAATATCGAGTTTTTAAGTTGTATTGCACTTTTATTTTCCTCTATGTGTTGTGAAATACTGACAGCTGGAATGAAGACAGCTGGTGGCTGGTTGCTATGTTGACGTCGTGTCGTGTCTTTGTGCAGTCACGTAGCGTTTGTTTACTTGTGTTATTTAGGTTCAGTAGTGATAATATTATATTATTTCAGTGTATTTAGTAACCTTTTTTTCCGTATTAGTGAAAAATATGTCTTCCACAAACTATAAAGATCGTTCAAGTGATTTGAGGGAGTTAGTGGGTGAGCCTATGTCAAGTGATGATGAAGGACAGGATTCTGATTTCGACATTACAAGGGAAGGTAACTTTAGTGATAGCTTATCTGATAGCTCATCAGACGATGATTATGTGCCCAATGCTGATGAAATTGATGAGTGGAACCTTGAACAACATTTGGAAAATGTGCCGCAAGCTCCATGTAGGCCTAACCTCAACTCTAGGCCTAGGCCTGAATCTCCCAACCTGTTTGACATTTCTGGGCCTAGTTCCAGACCTGATCCCCAAGTTACTGATCCTGTTGACTCTGTATGGGTGTCTGTCTTCCCCCCTGAACCTGTAAAAGAAATACCCTTTTTGGTTAGGGAATCTAATACTGGACCTAGAAATTGTCCTGCAAGAAACTCACCACCAATAATGTACCTGTATCTATTCTTCACGCAAACAATCTGGAGACTGATATCTCGAGAAACAAATATTTATGCTCAAAATTCTATTGATAAGGCTAGGAATGAAGGCAAATTGAAAACGCATAGTAGGGTAAATAAATGGGTACCTGTAACTGTGAGTGAAATAAAAAAATACATTTCTGTAGTGATCAATATGGGGTTATCATTCCGTAACAATATTGTTCATTACTGGGATACCAACTCAAGCCAACATTTACCATTTTTCCAAAAAGTAATGTCTCTCAGACGATTTCAAATGATAAATGCAATGCTTCATCTCAATTCTACAGAAAATACTCAAAAAGGACAACCCGGTCATGACCCATGGCACAAAGTCAGACCTTACATTGACGAACTTAACCATAATTTCAAAAAGTACTTTGTACCTTCCCAAAACATTTGTATAGACGAAAGTCTAATAGGCATGAAAAACAGAATGGTTTATTTACAATATATGCCAAACAAAAGGCACTGCAGATTTGGTTTGAAAAAATTTGAGGTATGTGATAGCAGGACTAGCTACATGATTCATTCTGAATTGTATTGTGGGCATGAATTTTTATCAGACGGCACTGATCCATTGGCACAGAGGGTAGTTATCTACCTTTTAGAACAATCTGATCTACTGGACAAAGGATACCACTTATTTACGGATAACTGGTACACTAAAATTCCCCTAGCAGAAAAACTCTTTGAAAGAAACACATACCTCACAGGAACGATTAGGAAAAATTCTAAAGGACTGTCAAAATCTTTAATCAACAAAAATTTACAACCAAAAAGAAATTGTTTATTTTAGGAAAAATGTTTGCCTACTTGTAGGCTTTAGAGAGAAAAAATCTAGTAAGCCAGTCTATTGTTTGTCTACCGCTGTACATGCAGAGAATGCAGTTGTGAGGAGTAAAAGAGGTACTGAAGTGGAGAAACCTGTTCTAATTGCCAAATACAATTCCTTTATGGGAGGTGTTGACGTAAAGGATAAAAGTATCTACCATGCCACCTGCAGTAGACCAACTAGAAGGTATTGGAAGAATATTTTCTCAAACTTCCTTGATATGTCTTTGCATAATGCATATATACTGTACAAAAGTAATAGTGATCAGCCCATGTCTCGAAGAGATTTTATAGTCAGCATAATAGAGGAATTGAGTGCAGCTCCTAATGAAACTCAAGGACAGTTACCAATCCCAGGAGCGGGTGGTGATGTAGTCGGTCCAGTGCACGAACTCACTTTACTCCCCAACAAAAATAATCGGTTGTGTGCTGTGTGTAATGAAAAACACAAAATAAAGAAAAGGACCAGCTATTTTTGTCCAGGCTGCAACTGCGGGGTCCATCAGAATTGTTACCACCTTCTAGAACACTTCTATAGACCAACAGTAGTTGGTAAGAAGAGGAAGGCAACCAACAGCGATTCAGAATAAAACTGTTGGACTACACTTGTAAATATTGTAAATACTGGTAAGTTGTAATAAATATTTTTTATTTTGTTTCTGAAGTTAATTTCTAGACTTTAGAAATTATTAGATGTAGTTTCATGGTCTTGAATACATACAGATTTATTATTTTTTTTGCCACTTTCTCTGGACACAAAAAACTGAATTTGTACAATTTTATGAATTTTCGTAAAAATATGTAAATATATCACGTTTAAGCCATATAAACTATATATTTCTGAAATCAGCATAAAATTTCGAGTCAAATGGGTATTTTGAAATCTTTGTTTTATAAACTCAAAATTAGGTACAAAACGGAATTTGGAGTAAAAAAATTTTAAAAACCAAAAACTTCACATACTTTTTGAAAAAAAAAAAAAAAAATAATGTTAAATAAAATAAAATTACCAAAAGATGTTTCTCTGTTCTTTTGTGAGAAAAATGATGTATAATATGTTACATTTGGACCATTCGTTGCAGTAAAACCAAGCTTTAGAAAAATACCTTACCGGTTACCCTAAAACACTGTGCCACTACAGTACGTTTGCGCGCCACTTCTAGGGTTAAATCAAAATTGGAATTATGTTTATACGAAAGTGATTCAACAGAAAATTACATATTAAATAATGTTCATATACAAACAGTAGAATAATCATTTCTACTACATGCCACAAACTGTAAGAAAACATATTTTTTAAATATTAATCATACACAAGAGCAGAATATATACAAATTGTTAGAACAATTAATTGTTGATTTGGTTGTCATTAAATGTGGTTCCACTGCCATGGGACACTTCCTTCTTCGGACATGAAGTATTTAGCAAAGTGATCTCTTATCTCGGTAGCTTCTTTAGATGCCTGAGCACCATAACGAGGAATAGGTTTCCATGCTTTGTCATAAGCTACTAAAATTTCCTCAGGCGTCATTACTGGAGAAAATGATCCCTTGGAGCAAAGATAATTGTGGAGGACGGCTGTTGCTTTGACTATCTTGTTTACTAAGTGCAGCTTACAGTTTAAGGGTCTGAAGTAGATTAAGGGTCTGAAGTAGATACGCCATCTTTGTGCAAGAATGCCAAAAGCATTTTCAACTACTCTTCTACATCTACAAAGTCTATAGTTGAAAATTCTTCTTTCGTCGTTAAGATGTCGGTCCTTTGGGAATGGACGAAGCAAGAAACGTTTAAGAGGAAAACCTTCGTCACCCACAATCACATAAGGATTATTGAAATTTTCCTCAAATAATGGTTCATCAGGAGGTACTGCCATAGCATAGTTGCTTAGTCTTTTCCCTAATTCACTCTCAACAAAAATACTACTGTCAGATTCTTTTCCATAAGCACCACAATCTATAGCGATGAATTTTGTATTCTGAATCAACCAGTCCCAAAAGAACAGTAGAGTAGTATTTTTTGTAATTAAAAAAGTTTGATCCAGAGTTCGGGGGAGCTTGTATTTGTACGTGTTTGCCATCAATGGTTCCTATGCAATGGGGAAAATCCCATCTGGAACGGAAGCCCTCTTCAATGTTTCGCCACATGTTCTCGTCTGGAGTTGGCATGTATAGGGGTTGCAGGTTCTTCCATAAAGCATCACACACCTCTTCAACTATTTTTGACACGGTACTAACTCCAATTCTGTAGCTGAAGCTGATTGTTGTAAATGTATCTCCTGTAGACAAGAATCTGAAAAAATTTCAACACTTTAATAATGTTTAATTTTACAGAAGCGAATTTGAAAGAGGAATGGAGGAAATTACGTGACCGCCACCGCCAAGCTCTCTTCCGGAAGAAGACCAAGTCAGGCCAATCAGCTACAAAAATTGAAGCCATAGAAATACGAGAAACAAATGGAGTTCCTCGTTACAACAATGAAACATAGGAAGTAAAGACCTTTTTACATTTTCAAGTATATATGCTATTTTTTCAATCTAAAAGTGATGGGGATGAGGGAAGACTATGGTTGTCGTTTTCAAGTGATAATTTTTAATTATCATGATAAGTGTTGTTTAAGTTACAACGGATGCAACAAATTACGTCTTGTAGCAATTAAAATATATTTACATCTATACTGCACTTACATACAAGACGGTAAACATACAAAAAAGGCATTCGATTTCGACCAATCACAAAAGGTCATCATGAGGCACATGAATGGCAGAATCAATATGGCAACATTGATTAAATACTAAAAACTACCAAATAATAGAATTGACCCCAGTGGCAACTATCATAATTTGTATCCGGAAAAATCTGGTAGCCAACAGTATTTAAGCAGTGACGCCATTTTCTTTTCTGCCATTCTTAGGCCTGATGATGGCCGGTGGGATTGATCAAACGCGATTGTCTTGTATATATTCTTACTATCCTGTAAATACGAGTTTGTAAGACATAAATTAATATATACGTTGTAATTATTAATTAAAACGTATACACATTAATGTTTGAAATTTAGCTCTCCATTTAATTATTGATATTAAATATGTTTCTGCGTGTGATCCCACCGTAGTTCTACGTCTTTGTTTTTGTGTGTTTCAGGTGTGACACTAATATCCCTCCAATGGACCAAAGTGTTTGTGGGGGCAACAGTCCCTATCTGCGACCGTCCTTTCACTCCAGGAGATGAAAGTATTACTGATGTAGAAGAAAATGAAGAGACTAGTTTTCTGCCCTCTACTAATGCTGCAACACTAGGTGAATCCCGTAACCGTCATCCCAGAAATGTGGACAAATTAATTAATTATTTTCAAGAAAGACAGAAAGCCAAAAGAAGTGCACCAGAAGCTGATGACTTAGACTTATTTTTCGCCAGTGCTTGCAAGTCCACTCGTTTGCTCCCTCGTTTTTTGCAGACACGGATTAACCCCTTGACTGCTGTAAACGTACATATACGTTTTCGTCGTCCGCGGAGCCCTCACTGCTACGCCCGTAAATGTACGGAACACGATGTATCTCTTTGTTGTAGTCCACTACTACTGAACAAAGGGGCCCACACCATCTAGCGGCCTCAATATGAACTATCTGGACACTATTCTCTTGTTGATTGGGTGCTGCTACCTGATATATTATATTTCAACTACCACAAAACCCACGTGCATTTCTGTTCTGAATAAGTTTTTGTCAAATGTCAGTCACAGAAGTGGTCTTGTCTTGTGCTTTTATGTGTTTTCGGACTTATTGAGGTGTATTTAATTTATATAGTGTTTATTTATATAAATATAATTACTAGTATAGTATTACTACTGGACATAATTTTGTTGTTGTTGGATAATTAGACTACCATTATGTCTATGGATAACGAAGGCGAGTATGAGATTAGAAGATTTTTAGAAATGCCGATTCTGAAATAGGATTGGATTTTGAGTGATTTATCATAGGATGATGACGTTGTTGATACTGACCCCTTTATACCAGCCAACATTATCGGTAAGTGAATCTGAATCCGACTTGGATCTTGATTGTAATACACTATTAATTAGAGGAGGTTAGTGATCTTGACATCGTTGAGGAACAGAATTTACCTGGACCGAGTAGGGTAAATTTCTAAAACGAAAAAAAAACTACCACTAATGTAAATAGAAAAAAGAATAAGATAGAGAGAAAAAAACTGTTCAAACCTAAAGTAAAATCAAAAAAACCAAAGTAATAAAAACGAAGGGGTTAATATAAATAAAACTAAATACACTCATTCATGGACATCAACTGATTTTATTCCACAAGTTTTTGAATTTGATAATTCGGAAAGTGGGGTAGTGGATTCAGACACATTTTCAGAGAATTGTTCTGAACTGTATTGCTTTGAAAAAAATTATTACTGACGAATTGTTAGATTTAATTGTTTTGGAAACAAACAAACAGTTTTTGAGTACATTGTTTCCACATCCCCCCCTTCAGAACACTCTCGATTGAAAAAGTGGGTCCCAATTACGAAGAAAGAAATGAAGTTTATTTTTGGCTACTACAATGTTGATGGTACATAACAAAAAAATAGCCATTGAAGATTATTGGTCGAGTGACCCTCTTCATAAGAATAGTGTCTCTAAATGCATGTCTAGAGACAGGTATTTTTATTATTTTGCGTTTATTGCACTTTTCTGATAATACACTTCCTCCCGCTCATGGCAAACTTAGTAAAATAAAGGAAGTGGTTGATATTTTCAGGGCAGCATTTTCCCCCGCAACTTCAAACCATTTAGAAATCTATGCATTGACGAAAGTTTGTTGCTTTTCAAAGGACAGCTTGGCTTCAAAATGTTCATCCCCTCAAAGAGAAGTAGGTTTGGAATTAAATTATTCCTGTTATGTGATTGTGAGACGGGTTACATACTTGATAGCATTGTTTATACCTGGGAAGACACTGACTACTCCAATTCCGATAAATCTTGGTATTTTCCGGAGCAATTGTGACAACTCTTCTCCAAAATTATCTCAACAAAGGCCACTGCTTATTTATTGACAACTGGTATTCCATCCCGACTTATTTACATTTTTGCACAAAAAACAAAACTAATGCTTGTGGGACAGTAAAATCTATAAGATTGGGAATGCCACAGTTTCAGAAAGAGCTAGAAGTAGGTGAGGCGGGAAGCCCTAAATAATGGCACAAGTATAGCAGTCAGGTGGATTGATAAACGAGAAGTTGTCATGCTGACATCGGAGCACAAAAGATGAGATGGTATCTACTGGTAAACTAGACAGAAAAACAAAAGCGGCCATTGTGAAACCCATATCTGTTCATGACTACAACCAAAACATGGGAGCAGTTTTGACAGGTTCGGACAATGATGATCGTCAATGTAGAATGTGTACGCCCGAACTACTCGATGGTATAAGAAGCTTTTTTTCCATTTTTTGGATATGTCTATATTAAATGCACATGCCATAATACCTTTGTCAAACAGGCAGAAAACCAACGTTGCAGTAGTTCCACCTAGAGCTTGTTCGCCAAATAATGGCTGATAATTTGGAACCACGGACAAAACAGATAAGGTGGCCGACCCTCTGTGGGTGATAATCCAATGCGTCTAACACAGCGTCATTTTCCATCTCTTGTAACCATCCACGGAAAAAAAGAAAAATGCACAACGAATTTGTCACGTTTGTAAAAACACAAAACAAGTGAGAACAAAAACGCCGCGAATCGCGCTACCAGTGCGCTGAATGCGATGTTGGGCTGTGTGTGTTGCCGTGTTTTTTTGCACTATTCCACGAACTCAAAAATTATTGAATAATAACTCAAAGAGCTTTACAAAGTGTAAATACAAACAAATGTTCTAAATAAATACGTTTCTTTTCATTGTGAGTATTATTTTTCACTTGCTAAAGAATTATAAACAGATAATTTTCCTACCCATCTTTAGTTCCTTCAACCCCCCTCCCCCCCACCATCCCATTATATAAAAAAATACGGGTTTTTCCCCCTAATTACTCCTTATTGTATTCTGGAACTGCCCTCTAAATAAATAGTACTCAGAGTGCTGTATAATATTGTTTTTGCCAATAAAAATGATTAACATTAATTTTGGTTGCAAGTGGCAAAAAAACCCCGCAGTGAGGTGTCAGTACTGCAAGAGTATCACAGCATTCAAGGGGTTAAACTGGAACTCATGCAGTCAATCGCAAAAGCGGAGGAAGAGCATTGGCGCTCTTCGAACCAACAGCAAGCTGTTCAAGAACCATTAAGTGTACCACATTATTCATTTCCTCCATCCTGCCCCTCTTCTTCATCCACCTCTTCGAACATGCATTGCATCTCTTATTTGAGTGATAACACCAACAGTTTTGAATCTCTCTAATCTCTCAGTAACTTTGCACATTATGCTAATTTTAATAATGTAATGTGTATTTTCTTCGAAAAAATTTTGTACTCTTTAACTACATTTAAGAGATTTCAGTTGAATATAATAAATAGTTTTCATTGTCCGATTCCTTCTCGATTATTAAGTTAAAATTAGTTGTAATATGCGTAATTAAAGTAGAGATTCCTAAATGTTAATAATTTTTAAATATAATAAATGGGTGCTAAATAATTTTCAAAAGTAATAAATATTTGTTTATATATTTAAAATAAGTTTCACCAAAATTATAAACCATCTACAATAAGATTTCAAACAAGTAAATTGTATAGAGCATTAGTAAACTTACCTTAGGCATATCGCCAATCTTTCTCTGCTGGAAATACATCTCCTGTAGTTGGTATCTTTTTTACTAATATCGTTACATATCAATGTTAATATCTCTTCATACTCAGGTTTAGATAGCCGAAAGTATTTTGTGAATCTGTCATCATCTAGCTCCAAATCCTTCATCAGATGATGATACTCGCCGCACTGTTCCCGTCTTTGGTTGATAGGGTGCACCCAATGCGTTCGGTTTGTAACCGAATACAACAGCATGAGTTCCTCTTCACTACTAGAACTACTATCGCCGTCATCCAACCAAGGCACATTTTTTGTAAACGCGCTATCGCACCACGAACCACTTTCCATGTTACCTGCTTCAACTAAAACGACTGACTGAGAGCAGAAACAATGTCCCAGTATCTGACAGACGTCGGTGGCGGTGTGAACTGTACGTCTGTCACGTGACATCTGTCACGTGACGTAACGTGACATAGTGCGACCGCGGTGTGAAACGGCCTTAAGGCTCATCTGGCTGTAGTGAAAGATAATCCTTATGGTGATGACACCCCTGTTGAGAAGCTTGAATGTATAGGGCATATTTCCAAGAGAATGGGCACAAAGCTGCGAAAATTAAAAGGAAGGCTTGGCGGTAAACCTCTGTGAGATGGTAAATCTATAAAAGGAGTAGGTAGACTTACAGATAAAGTTATTGATAAATTTCAGTCATATTATGGCAATGCAATTAGATCTAATGGGTCATTCCATACCAAATCAACCAATGGTCTAAACCTTGACCTCTCAGATTTGTATGATTTTTTTGTTTATGTGTTCTACCCACAAGAAATAGTTAAAATCCAAAATTTCAAATTTTTTGGGCTTTTCGTTTTTGAGTTACAGGCATTTAAAAAGCCAAAAAATACAGTTTTCAGTCAATTTTCGATTATTTAAAAATGACCTACAGTAGTTCCAAAACCATAGCACCTAGAGAGCTAAAATTTGTAGCATTCTCTTCCTCTTGAAATTCCCTTCATAGATGTATCATCACATGACTATGTTACATACATTTACAAATTTTCAAAAATATTAAAAAAACATTTTTTGAAATTCCTAAAATACGTTCCCTTGGATTTAATCAGGAAAAATATATGTATTGCTCATTATCATTGACTACATACATGCAAAGTTTCAGGATGGGGTGTTAAATTAGAGGTGTGCCTTTGGAGCTGGAGCTGTTTCAAATCAGCGCTCCGCTGCTGGAGCGGAGCGGAGCAGCGCTCCGTGACTCTCGAAACAGCTCCAGCTCTAACCTTATATATTCATATAATTACTCTCTCGGAGCGTCTGTGGAGCTATCAGCTGTGGCCTACAACTTGTTGACAAACCAAAACAAACCAGTTTCAGTTTCAGTAGGAGTTCTAACGTAGACATACAGTGAAAAGTGATATTTTTGTGCGTGCGGTTTACGAGTATGACTAGTATTGATTGGTTTTTGTGCAGTTAATTAACATGGCATCAAAAGTACAGAAATCTAAGACAAGTTCAATTTGGTCTCATTTTACAGTTATTGATGCTAACCTTAAAAACTGTAGATGTGAACATTGTGGCTTGGTTATGTGCTACCGTACATCAACGTACAATTTGAAGAGGCATATTGAGAGAAAACATGTCGGAATTACTTTGAGTGTTATAAGTTCAAAATCAACAAGTGTAAGTGATCGTGATGTGAATGTTACAACCAACACTGGACCTACCGATTCAGCCGCTTCATTTAGTAACTTTGCAACTGAAAATGAACCTCAACCTGGTGAGTTTGCCTTCTAATCAATTAGATAAGCCAAAGGGAAGTGCTAAACAAACCACTCTATCGAGTTTTTTATACCAAAAAAAATGAATAACAACCAAAAGAAAAAGGTAGAAGCTGCGTTTCTAAAGCTATTTTACAAAGATTTCCAACCGTTTTCTATTGTGGAGGGACTCTGGTTTTCGGGAATTCGTTACAGCTTTAAACCCTTCTTTTGAAATTCCATCAAGGAAAGTGGTTTCAAAAAACCTAATTACCCACCACGTACGACAAATGTAAGCTTCAAGTAGCTGAGTTAATGAAAAATGTGGAAAACATCTGTTTAACGACAGATGCATGGACATCTACGATCAATGAATCGTATATAGCTGTTTACAGGGCATTTCATTTACCAATGATTTTGTGTTGAAATCAGTTCTCTTAGACTGTATTTTAATGGAGGGCCTCACATACTTCTAGCCATTTAGCCGAAGAAAATCAAGAAAATAACGAATTTCTATAAAATCTCAGACAAAATCTTAGTTGTTGTAACAGACAATGCCTCCAATGTCGTTGGAGCCATAAAAAATGTTTTAATGTGGAGTCTTTGGCCGTGCTATGCACATACTCTTAACCTAGTGGTTCAAGATGCCATATCAAAGGTAGATACAGTAATCACCAAATGCAAAAAGAATTGTCTCATTTTTTAAGAGAAGCAACGCAGCCACTGAAAAACTATTAAAATACCAAATCAACAATGGCGTTAAAGACCCTAAACGCTTACTTCAAGATGTAAGTACGAGATGGAACAGCACACATATTACATGCTTTGTAGATTTGTTCAGTTAAAAGAGGCTGTAATAAGCACTTTGGCATTGCTGGACAAAGACTTGCCATCTTTAATTTCTAATGAATGGAAACTTTGCAGTGACCTTTGCAAAGTCCTAAAACCATTTGAAGAGGTCACAGCAAAGATGAGTGGGGAATCCTACTTCACTGGAAGTCAAATAATTGTTTTGACGCTTGGGCTGCAAAATGTTTGCAGCAAACTATGTACACTAATTTTGCACCCTGATGCAATACAGGTAGTACAGAACCTGCTCATGGGGTTATCAGCCAGATACCATGACATTGAGTACAACAAGTTAGTAGTACTTAATACCTTTTTGGACCCAAGGTTTCAAATTGTATGCATTTTCTGACGACAAATGTCAACAGTTTGCTAAGAATCATGTGATTACGGTCGTTGCAGCTATGATTTCCGCCACTTCTGCCACCGCAATGGAACAATCCCCTCCTGGTACACCATCTTTGACTTTGACCAACCAATCTGGTCCATCACAATTTGAAGAAGAAGAATGTTCAGTATTTTCTATGTTTGATTCTGTAATAAAATCTGTACAAAGGCAGACTCCCGGAACTCCCAACGATTGTGCTACCGCCGAAATCGACAGGTACATCGCTGAAACCACCACTTCCCAGAGAAGGCGATCCTCTGTCCTGGTGGAGGATTCACGAGCAAGTCTACCCAAATCTCAGCTGACTCGTTAAAATAAACATGGGGTTTGTGGGTACGTCAGTACCTTGTGAAAGAATTTTTTTTCCCGAACGGGAATAATAATAAGTGACCGAAGATCACGTATCAAATCCATGAAAGTGACTCAACTTGTGTGTATCTAAATGCAAATCATGAATACTTGTGTAAATAATTTGTATATTATTTATATATTTTCTGTTACCGTACTATTTTTTATGTTTTATTACTACAGTGTGAAAATAAATATAAATAAAATGTACGTGTAGTCTTTCTTACCCAAAAATTAGATTTTCATAATACGTATTATAAAAAAGTAAGTAGTAATTAAAACTGTCAGCACCTTAGCATATTTGTTTACAGTAGTATTTGCTGTTTATAACATAACCAAGCAATAAGCTCCAATCTACAAGGGAGGCAGACAGATGCCGCACATCGCGGCCGGAGCGGTTGCCGGAGCTGGAGCTGTTTTAAAGAGCTAGCTCCGCAAACGGAGCCGGAGCTAGTTTGGCTTCTCCGCTCTCGGAGCTACTTGGCACACCTCTAGTGTAATGAGTTCATATTTAAAACAATTTTTTCCTACTGGAATACCTGCCGGTTATGTGTGCGTGAGCTGCTTCTGGGCTACACATACTATTCTCGGGACATATGAAACTGATATGAACCTAAATTATTTAAATAGCATACCTTTTTAAGACTCTGTTTAGTTGAACTTGGTTCTGAAAATAATTCCTTTAACAAACTTTTTAACAACATTGTAAAATATAATAAATAGCAAGTACAAAAATGAAAAATATATAGGCTTGTACATGTAATTTTATATATATATATATAGTTTATAATAATATATATTATTATGAATTTGTGTATAAAACCAGCCACATGCCAAGAATGCATTCATAGAGAAACATGTGGCAACCTGAAATGACAACTTGCTTTGCAGTGCCCAGTCAGTGGTTTTCGTGTCACAACTTGATTTGCTGTGCCCAGCCAGTCAGTAGTTTTCCATGTTACAAATTGCTTTTCAGTGCACCAGACAAGCCAGTTGCCTGAATGTCTTGGTTGTGTAAACATCTCAGCACATTTTTAATCTTATATTATTATTTGTTCAATCTTAGTTATAAAAGTGTACATTAATACCGTTTTAAAAAACTTATCTTAGTGTATATAGTTACAAGTGATTTGGGTGTGTGTTTTTTTTGGTGCCAATAAAATTTCAAATAATAATGTGAAGCAGGTACTTACCTCTAAAAATATTTATAAATAATTATACATACACAGCAAAATAAACACATTTAGCAAAACATTTTTTAAACTAAAAATTCTCTAGTTAAAAAAATATATTAATATTAACTTGCATTTAAAAAAAAGAACTTTTTATAACTAAAATGGCATCTCAAAAGAACTGGGCAGTTATTTCTACAATATGTTGTAACCCTTTTAAAACTGATAATAAGAAAATGTGTGCAAAATCGCTACGAAATGTAACAGACTGGATGTGTTCTTTAGATTTAGGAATTATTAGTGGCATGAAAATTTGTGATACATGTCGGAAAAAAGATTTATGAATTTTACAAAACAGATGAAGAGGTTTTGCAAACTACTGGAACTTCAAATTTGGATGAATCTTTTACTGATCCACAATCCTCTTTAGATTATTTAAATAAATCACTGGAACTAATCGGCGAGTCACCCCTTAAGAAGAAAAAGTTTAATGTACCTAGCTACACAAAAAAGAAATTGGATAAAATTAAAGTTAGCTTAGAAAAGAACTTATTGCCAGAGTCAAGCCAACAGGAAGTTGTTGAGCTTATTGAAGAGTCAGAAATAGAGATGTTGCAACAGCAACCCTCCATCTGATAAGATCGCATAGTGCGACTCAATTAGACCCGCCTGTACTGATAGAGTCGCACTGTGCGATCGTTAGTTATCGTCAAAATACAACTATAACGAGATATGTGATAGTGTCGTACTTTATATAGTACGAAAGAGGAAGAAATTTCCTTCCTACCAGCATATCTGGAATCGATGTTTGGAAGTCTTTGGAATGTAGAGGGGATGTAACAATCAGCTGATCTGGACTGCGCGCCGCGCCGCACCGCTACTGCACTACGCCGCGCCGCCGCCCGCCACAGTTACTGTGCCGTTCAGCTGTAGTCGTTTTGGTTTGTTGTTATTGTTGTCGGTACATGTTTGTTTATTGTCTTGGCTGTTATTATCGTTTGTTATATTAGTGTGTGTTTTATTATGAGTGAACTTAGCCGTTCTAGTGCGATTAGGCACTGTTTAGATGAAGAGATTAGTGACGCGAGTGATGGTGATGTAAGTAACGCATCAGGTGACATTGGAACAGACTTAGATGACTGTCCCAGTGATAATTCTGTTCATGACTATTCTTCTGGAAGTGGAGAGGAATACAATCCTAATTTGGACACTAATGTTTATACAGATTCAGATGACAACACCACTATTCTGGTAAGACCTTCATGTTCTAATGTTTCATCTCCAGCTCAACATAGGCCCAGGCCTACTCATCCTCAGTCTGATGATTCTGATGATGAACCTAATAATGATCAATTACAGCCACCACAGCAATCTAGAAATTGGTTGCATATCTATCCACCTGAACCCCCAATGGACATTGAATCTAATTTTCAACAAAGACATACTGGACCGAGAAATTTACCACAAAGAAATAGCTTACCTCTCACTTATTTTTTTTTATTTTTCACAGATACCATTTGGAATTTACTTGTAAAGGAAACAAACAATTATGCTCAGTTTACAGTTGACTAACAAAAGAAATTCTGGTACCCTAACCCCACAAAGTAGATTTAGAAAATGGATTGATGTAACAAAAATTGAAATGAAGCGATACATCGCGTTGCTTATAAACATGGGTCTGTCTTTCAGAAATAACTATGCACATTACTGGTCAACCTCAAAATCCCAAAAAATGTCCTTTTTTTCAGAGAGTAATGCCTATCAATAGATTTGAATCCATCCGATCATGTTTTCATGTCAGTTCTATAATTTCCATACCTTAAGGACAGCCAGGCCACGATCCGTGGTATAAAATTAGGCCATTGTACAATGCGATGAATGACAGCTTCAAAAGATACTTTATACCTTCTCAAAACATATGTTTGGATGAGTCAATGGTCGGTATGAAGAACCGTTTTGTTCATATATACAATATCTTCCCAATAAACGCCCACGCTAGATTTGGAATCAAGAAATTTGAACTCTGTGATAGCCGTACAAACTATGTCTTGCACTCTGAGCTATACAGTGGTAAAGAGTTTTTGCAAGATGATTCTAATTCTGCCTTTTCTGAGAAAGTAGTACTACATATTATGAACAAATGTAACCTACTGGATAAATACTACCACCTATACACCGACAGCTACTATACTAAAATACCTTTGGCTGAAAAACTTTTGGAAAGACAAACTTACATAACTGGCACCATAAATAAAAGATCCAAAGACATATCCAAAAACCTTATTCAAACTAAATTAGCACCTACAGAAACAATTTATTACAGACGGGACAAAAACACTACTAGTTGGATACAAACAAAAAAAAGACAAGAAAGCCTGTATACTTGCTGTCAACTGCACTTGTCGCAGAGAATGTATTGATCAAAAGCAAAAAAAGTGCTATTGAAGCAATCAAACCTAAACTCATAGGAGAATATAATTTGAATATGGGGGGAGTTGATGCAAAGGACAAGTCTATCTACCATTTATCTAGCTCAAGAACTACAAAAAAATACTAGAAAAAGTTGTTTGATAATTTTCTTGACATGGCACTTTTGAACGCTTACATTACTTTACAAGAACAATACTGACAGACCTTTGACTCGACACAACTTCACGGTGAACATAATAGAATCACTTGTAGATGAGGAATTGCCACAACAACAAAATAATCCTCTTCCAATTGATATACTGCCTGGTCCAGCTGGTGATGTTAGGGCACAATCTGGTGAGACTTACTGGGGTAAAACTCAGGAAATGTATTGTCTGTTCAACTCCTCAAAAATCATCCAGAAGTAGATACTGGTGTCCAGGATGTCAATGTGGAGTGCACCCAACATGTTTATAGCGGCTTAGAACACCGTGTAAGACCTACAAGAAGTGGAAGGAAGAGGATGAGAAGAGCAGAGGAGTCAGGATCTGAGTCGGACTAAATGTATTTTGGAGTAATGTAGATATGTATATAAAGAGTTATATTTTTTTCTCATGGTTTAATTTTGTTATACATTAGATATTTTTATGCTTCTATTTCAACCAAAATAATAACAGTTATGAGTGGTTTATTGAGAAAAAACAATGAAAATTTGAAGTATTACAATAATAGTCCAAATTTCCCCATGTACTATTTTTTTCAATTTTCAAGTTCTCAGTGTTAGTGTTTTTACTTTTATAGAGGTTATGTGATGTGTTTTCAACTCAGAATTAAATTAGGAACATTTTGTATATTTTGGAATTTAGATTGCAACAAGTTAGTGTACATATATATCACCTCAATGTTGAAAGTTTTTTTTTTTTTTTAATCAATCTGCCCAGCTGAAAAGAAAAAATCTTTTTTGAAAAATAAGGTAAGTTTTTGTTTTTGTTACTAGCTTGTAGAACATATTATTACAAAACAATTTGATGTATAACACTTGGTATTTTCTCACTGTTTTATATTTTTTTATAATTTTTTTAGCAAACCATGTAAATGGCTTGAAAACGCCCTATCATTTTAGAGTGAAATAGTCATCAGATGGAGGGCTAAAGACAAATTTGCCAGTACAAATAAAAGAAGTGAAAAAATAACAATTTTGTCTATTTTACCTAAAAACTGGAGTTGTCAAAAAATTGAAGAAGAATTTGAAGTTACAAACTACATGGCTAGAACAGCTAAAAAGTTGGTACAAGAAAAGGGGATTCTTTCAACCCTTAACCCAAAACCTGGAAGAACTCTTAGTGAAGTTACAGCTGAATCTGTAAAAGATTTTTATAATTCTGATGAAGTTAGCAGAATTGATGCCAGGGACAAAAGATTATGTAACAATCAGAAATAAAGAAGGAAAACTCCGGATACAAAAAATATTGGTTTTGGCCAATTTGCATGAAATATACCAGTTGTTCAAGGAAAAAATTCCCAGAAAACAAAATTGGTTTCTCAAAATTTTGTGACTTAAAGCCCAAAAACTGCGTTTTGGCTGGGGAAAAGTGGGACACACACTGTATGTGTATGTACCTTGCACCAAAACATTAAGCTGATGATGAATGGAGCAAAAATGCAAGATTTTGAAATTTGATGATGAAACTACTCTAAAATCGTATCATTCCTGCCTGGCCAAGATTATGTGCAATCCACCTTCTCAGCATTGTTACATGGATGTGTGTAAAGAATGCCCTGATATTACTAAATTAAAAGAACTATTGACTACCACATTTAATGATGAAATGATTGATGAAGTCACCTTTAAAAGGTGGGTAACTGTGGATAGGTGTTTGATGGAAAACTGTAGTCAAAAGTACGGATGATTTTATTGATGATTTTTTGGAAAAACTTATGAAACTCAAAACTCATTCATTTATAGCCAACCAACAGAAAGAATACTACAATGAAATAAAGGTAAATTTGACTGAAGGTCACGTGGTAGTAAATTGTGATTTTGCTGAAAATTATTAGTTTGTTGTACAAGATGAAATACAATCCTTCCATTAGACCACATCCCAAGCAACCTTGCACCCTTTTATCATTTATTACAAATGGGAGGGGAAATTGAAACACTTACAGTATGTTTTTTATCTCAGAATGTTTAGAACATAATACAGTATGTTTTTTTTATCTCAGAATGTTTAGAACATAATACAGTAGCCTTCTACGTCTTTCAGAAAAAAACTTAGAAATCTTAAAAGAAAGATTGCCTTTTACGCTCAAGAAAATCGCATACTTTTCTGACGGCAGCGCTGCTCAGTACAAGAACAAGAAAAACTTCTACAACTTGTGTTTACACAATGCAGATTTCAATGTGGAGGCAGAGTGGCAATTCTTCGCAACATCCCATGGCAAGAGTGCATGCGACGGCGGCCTTGGCGGAACTGTTAAGCGGCTAGCTGCTAAAGCCAGCTTACAAAGACCGTATGACCAACAAATCCTCACACCTAAACAACTATATGATTTTACTTTGACAAATATAAGAAGCATTGATTTTCAGTACTCCACGATAGAGGACTACCAAAGAGACCGAAGAATTGTTGCTGCCTCGATATAGTGAAGTAAAAGCAATCACAGGCACACAAAAGTTTCATTCGTTTTAACCCCATACAGGAAAATCAAATTAATGTCAAGCCTTACTATTTTAGCTTTGATGGATCCCTTGAATGTGTGACAACTGTAAAGCTAATAACCCCAACTGATTTGGAAAAAATTCATGGCGGATTTGTGACTGTGGCATATGATGACTCTTGGTGGCTTGGGTGCATTGAAAAGAAAACTAATGACATTTACAAAATTATTTTTTTGCACCCAAAAGGTCCAGCACATTCTTTTTTTTATCCACAGCCAAGAGATATACTTGATGTGCCAGGAAATACGCTCTTGCAATCAGTGGACCCAACGACAGCATCCGGAAGAACATATTCTTTGACACCTGAAGAAATGAAGAGCTCTTCTAAAGCTATGGAAATTTATCTCACAAGATTAAGAAGAATTAATGTAAAGTAGTGTTCCATATCAGTAATAAAGAGTGTAACCGTGTACTATGTAAATACTTTCATTACATAAATATTTAAAATTCTAAAAAATACAGGAGTTAGTAATAACATGAATGTGTGGCCTACATAACTATTATATTGTTATTTTTAAATAAAGAAAAAACTGCAAAAGATATAACCTAGGTATTTCAGTCACAGAATAAATTGGTTCATGTTTGAGCAAAAGAAGACAAACAAACAATAGGTAAGTGGTGTTAGGCATATACACATTTTCATCATTGGAGACTGTTTATTAGGTCCTTTTGTATTACCTGACATACTAAATGGTGAAAACTACAGACATTTCTTACAACACGAATTGCCCGAAATTTTAGATGATGTTCCCTTGGGTGTGAGAGAGCACACTGTTGGTTCATGCATGATGGAGCTCCCGCGCATTTCACACTAGATGTCAGGCAATTTCTGGACCAAACTTATGGGGAAAGATGGATAGGCAGAGGGGGACCTGTATCATGGCCGCCTCGGTCGCCAGATCTAAATCCAATCGATTTCTTCCTTTAGGGCCATTTGAAAACTCTAGTTTATGAAAGACCAGTTAATACCAGGGATGACCTTTTTACAGCGTATCATCACTGCAGCCTGTAACACTACCAGGAATACTTGAAAGAACTCGGCAATCAATGACCAGACCAGACGTGTTAATGCATGCATCGCATCAAATGGAAGGCATATTGAACATTTGTTGTAAAGTAACCCCTAATATTTTGAAATAAATGTTGCTCTGTTAAGTTATTCCGTATTTCAATTTGCATTATACAGCAAGGCAATTTGCAGATCAACTGAAAACGAACTCAGAGTGACTCGTTTCCTCAGGATAAGATAAGGGAAATCTTCTCCTAGCGGGAAAAAACAAATTTATACACAAGTGGGGACCTGTGGTCTGTAAGTTAATGAGTGGCAGGGGCCAACTTCGAGGAGACTAGTACCGAGCGAGAGTACTGATGAAATGGCAGAAGGAACGCTTTTAAAGCGTTTTCTGAGGCTTTTGCCTCATTTGGGCCAGCAGCTGACCAGTGAATCGAGTCCCCACAGCTTTACATCACCATGGGTGCTCGCTTCCTAATAGTATACTATGGGTTGTGAGAACGGGGATGTGCGGTTTTCAATGGTAGCAAAGCTTGGTTAGCTGCTCTCTCAGGAGTGGTTTTGTTGTCGGTGTAGGTTTAGTGTTAGGTAGGGAGGGTTGGAGTAACCAATTTTTTCTTTGTTCGTTCGGAGCTCGCCCTAGCACAGGATACCGAGCGAAAGTGGTTTGGTGTCTTGGTTCCTGCAGACTTACCCTTTGCAGGGAGCAAGGAGGCTAAATTGCTTAGCCGTAGATATATCTAACTGTGATTTACTCCTCCCCTAGCTATGGGTTTGAGTTCTCTAGTGTATCATTGTGTGTTTGGTTGTGTTCAGTGGGTATATGCAGGGTATTCTTCTATTAGGTAGCAGTAGTTGAGTTCTTATCTTTGACCCCGTCAGTGTGAGTGTGCATTGTGAGTTGAGAGTCCACTTAGGTTCTGTGACATTTTTGTTTCCTTTTTTGTCTATTTATTTATATTTAATTTATGATAAAACTTAATAGCAAGTCTTACGGAGTAGCAAGCCGCAAATTTTAGCACAAACGTAGTGTTCTCGTGCCAGTCACTATTCCCGTGACCGTCCCCTATTATCCAGGGCGTTGGTCGACTCAACGCTTTTCCAAACCTTTGGTGACTACATTTTAGTTGTTATACTTCATTTTAGTTGTTCAACAAAGATAATGCTTTTCAAAGCATTTTAACGGAAAATGAGTTTACCCATTAATAAATGTTTACTGCTAATTTGGGGCAATTTATTCATAATTTCTATGTATATGTATTTATTGCTATAGTAGTTTCCTTTGATACTTGTACCGACGAAGTAAATATATTTAGATACGTAGGGAAGATGGAAACAAGTAACCACAAACTCGTAACATGAAATATGATTTACCTTAATTATGCGTTTTCATTTAATAGACAAGTGTAAAAGAAGAACGTTTAACGATAATGTACACATAAAGCAGGGTAAAATCGTCAACAAAATGTATATATACAAGTATAATTAGATTAGTAACATTCATTGGAATTAAAGCAGAACAAACATAATTTCGTTCATAACTCGTCAATTTCAGTGCAAAAGAATACATGTCTAACAAGGTGTTAATTGCACTATTCTGTTGGTAAAGAGAGGACATTAGTGCTGTGTATATTGGAAACATATTGGCTTTATTCCGTATAACCAGCTCAAAATCTGCAAAGTAATTCTAGGGACTATTTATCTACTAACTTTATTTCAAATTTAGCTTAAATGTCCTACTGCGTTATATTTCTCTGGAAATACGTAAAATAATGTAAAGTGTGTTACAATTACATTTTTTAATTTATATA